>NC_057812.1:323134770-323394474 GCF_018294505.1 Triticum aestivum
GGGTTAGGTAACGAAGTTGGACTCGCGGATAAATTTCCTGGACTCACAAAAATGAGTTTAACCCAATAAAAATAGAAACGACAAGATTGAAAGATATAAATTCAAACTCATTTGAATTTAATTCAAATGGGTTTGAACTGGGACTTGGTAAAAGGAAGGTCCTAAAATGTTCGGATTTTTGGAGGAGCCCCGGTAAAAGGGGAAAGAAATATTGGGCAAGGTTTGGAGATCAACTCGAAGCAGAGAAGGCATGGGGTTATATTTGCAAGTGTGTTCCGGTGAATTCCAACAAATGGAATATTTAATATAGCTGCCTACTATCAGGAGGGTATGTTATAAAGAGAAGTCACCAGGTGAATTCCCTCGGTTTAAATGGATCAAAGGTCCATGCCATTTATTTAGTTGAGTTAAGAAAAGAAATGACATGATGGCATGATGACATGATGCAATGATGAATGCAAAGAACCAAACAAAACACACGACGAAACCCGAAAACCCTGGAAGGCATCTGAAGCTCCGGTCCTGGGGCGTCACAACACTCCACCACTACGAGAGGATCTCGTCCCGAGATCTAGGATGGGACCGAAGGGAAAACAAAAGAGAAAAGAGAAGAGGTAAAACTAAGTTGCTTCTTTGACAAACGAGCGAAACCAAAGAACCTTGAGAGGTTACGCCATTTTGAGAAAAGAATACAACGAAGATGAACGGAGTTGAAAAAACTCCGGTAGACAAGAGGAACAAGGAAGAACAACTTTGGGCAACACTCCGATTGAAAAGAAAAAGGAGTTGAATAAGAACTTGGTAAGATGAGAAGATACTTGATGAAATCACAACATACTGCCTCCGAAACTATTGAATGAATGGAACAAGGGGTAAGAAAGATCTCAGACAGCACTCCGGTTGAAAAGAGATGCAAGGCTTGATAAGGCAAAAAGAACTTGAGCAGAGGACACAACGCTCCGTTTAAATGGATAAGCAAAGGAAAGAAAATGATCTTGACAAAACAAGAAGATGGGTTGAAGAGAGCAACATCACGAAGCCTCCGGAAGAAATGAGAGGATGGAATGGAATGAACAGAGGAGAAAACAAGATCTTGGTAGAACGCGCTTACAACAAATGCTAGAACGGAGTTGTTGGAAAACCAACAACAGAAAGAATAATCTTGATATGGTCTTATGGAATACATCTCAAAATTATGAGGTGACAACCTGTCACTCACGGGAAGAAGAATTGGATTGGCATGAACAAGGAGACGAGAAAGATTATTTCACCGGAAGGAAAAAATGAAGAACTTGGGTCATTTATGGGCACCATAAATAGCAACAATCCTTAGGGAAGGCTTTAGGTGAAATATGACCCAAGATAACTTCAATGACGAGATTGATGGATTTAAAATATCTCATTCTTGATAACATGTGAATCATGAAACATGAACTCAAATTATCTAGAATGACATAATACCACCTCCGATGATACGGTAGAAAGAATTGCACTCCGGATTGCAAGATGGAGAAAGCTTGAGCTCCTCTGAAAAGAATCTCAATGAACACTTCGAGAAGGAATTAACTCCTTGATGAACCATCATGTTGAGCCTCCATGAAGAACTCCGGAAAACAAAAGGAAGATGAAACGAAAAGAAAGAGAAGTTGAAAACACAAGGTGAATACTTGTAACGATTTAGATGAATCTCCATGGTGATATAATTGAAAGAGGTTGGAACTCTGGGAAAAAGAGAAGATGAACAATTGACAACGAGAATTAGTCATTGTGAACGAACTCCGGAGGAACGAATCCATCATTTGGATGAAGCAAGAATAAGAATTACATTATGCTTATCCTTCACCATTTTAAATTGATGATAATCAACGGATTTGACATATTACTTATTCTCGTAGAAAGGATTAAGATATATAATGCGCAAACTTGAAGAGGCCTTCGATGATCCACCGGTAGGATTTGAAATAACAAAAGTATGATAACGTAAGAAGAGGAATCTTGAACAAACCACCGTAAGAATTGAAAATGAACGAAGAAAAGATAAAGAAACACCGGAAAGAATTAGCAAATGAACGAAGAAGCTTGAGGGGATTTAGATACATCAGAACGAAGAGATCAAGAACTGATTAGAGGATATTTGATTGATGCACCGGTAAGATTTGGAGAATGTGAGCTGCCAGCTGAAATGAATAATATTTGAAAAGATGGCCTTCGGAGGAAAGAAATGGAAAAAAGCTCATGAAATGCTCCGGATGGGTGAAAAGAATTCTCACAATCAAAACAATTATGAGAGGATGGCCTCGAACTAGAACCATGAATCTCTGAGAGAGCGGATAAGATATGGAGGAAAAACTCTTCTTCGGTCATCAAAATCTGAGAATTACGACGAGAAATACCACCATGAATTATTTAGACACTCCGGAATGAAGAATGGAAAGGTTGAGCCAACGATGAAAAGAATTTGAAATATCTTGGAGAAACCCTATGAGTGATGAAAATTCATTCTTACGTCACACTTCAAAAGATTTGAGAATAGCTCCGGTGAAAATTGGAAGAGTCAGGTCAGATCCTGGGAAAAACCTGTGGGTTAGGGCACACTCAAAAGAAACACCGTTGAATAATTTGAAGGAGAGGTTGCAGCGGTTGAGTGAAATGACTTGAATGAGGTAACATCCTCGCAAAAGCTGGAACGAAAGCAGAGTGGAAACACGAATCTCCGAGATATCTTGAGCACTCTAGAATAATTGAATAGCGAGAAAAGACTGAATATAAGGTGCACCGGCATGAGAAGGCATTAGAAACGAGGAAAAGATAAAGAAACACCAAAATCTTGAATTGAATCCACCGTTGAAGAAAACGAGTGAAGAGTGATGAACTTGAAGCTCCGTTAGAATCTTCATGAGAACCACCGGGTAAGAACATGAAGGAAAAGAATGGAGAGACTTCACATGAATCAAAGGATACTTGATTGAGAAATCTGAGTCCTTGAAGAAACAAGGGTGGGAGGGCGGGAAAACAAAGGCAAGCTTGGGGCCGATGAAATGAACACCGTTGAAAAGAACTGATAATTGATCTTGCGGATGTTGAAAACGATCGGATTCACTTGAAGAGAAACACGCTGGTTGAAAAAGGATTGACATGGCAATCTCGATTATCATGAAGGATTAGTGTTCACATCGGAGTATGAGAACACTGTTTAGGAAAGGTATGGAATCAACACTTGACATTGAAGCAACTCGAATACCACAACTCAAAACAAAACAAAGGTTTGGCTTGCGGAATAAGCCGGAACAAACATATGATAGAGATTTCGTCCGAAGTTTTCATGGTGGGGCCTACACGGGCTCGATCGTACAGCACCATCATGTACAAGGCAGTGCACATGACATACGAAGCGTCCTCGAGTCGGCATAGCCAAGGACTCTTTAAGACACAACGAGACCACTGTAAAACCAACCGTGAATAGGCGGACCACTAGACGTCGAACCCCAATTTCGTATCATACATCCGTCGGAAAGAAATCCTAAGAGCTATTTGAATTCCCACTTATAAACTCCCGAAATTTTCCGGTTATGCAATCACGTGTTGGGGATACAGGGGAAGCATAATATCTCACCCAAATCTAGCAAATCCTACATCCAGCTGTATCCATCCTTCAACACATAACCAAGAAACCTTCGAAAATCGTCTACCTCGACCTTCAAAAAGCATCCGTTATACCAGTTATGGCAATACTCCCGAACTCCTGCCCCAGTACTGGGTGGCGTCGAGGTTATCTCACCAACAACTGCATAAAAGAGATTTTCGATGTCGGTGAAACTAAACTCAGGTATTCCAGAACTGCAATGATAAAATTGTGACGACAACACCCCGGAGCTCAACTCCCCGGGACACTGCCACAACCCCTAAATGTCAGGAGGCACCAAGAACAATGTTCTCGTCACAAAACCATCGGAACGATTCCAAGATACCCGTGTGATCCTAAAAAATTTTTAGTGAAATTTGAGAAGAGAAGAGTCAAAACTCTACGTCAGGATGCCTTACCAGAGCGATGTGGGGACTATGGAGTAAAATGAATTCCTAAACTCTCCGATATATAATTCCTAAATGACTCAAAACATTTTTTTCTAGACTCAACAACGGCTGCTAAAAACGATCAAGCAGTGGGGGCTCCTAAGGTCGGGGAAGGCTCTGATTACCAACTTGTAACGCTCTCGATGCGGCTATATCTCCCACGTGTCGAAGCACGACTTAGAGGCATAACCGCATTGAAAGCAATGTCGCAAGTGAGGTAATCTTCACACAACCCATGTAATACATAAGGGACAGAGATACATAGTTGGCTTACAATCGCCACTTCACACAATTACATGAATAAAGCATTACATCAACCAGTTACAATCAAGGCCCGACTATGGAGCCAAAATAAAAGAAGAACCCCAAATGCGACAAGGTCCAAGATCGACCCCAACTGGGCTCCACTACTGATCAACTAGAACGAAACAACACAAAGGACAAGATCTTCATCGAGCTCCTCCTTGAGCTTGGTTGCGACATCTGCACGGTTCAACGGCACCTGCAAGCTGGTTTGGAAGTAATCTATGAGCCACAGGGACTCAGCAATCTCGCACCCTCGCGATCAAGACTATTTAAGCTTATGGGTAAGGTAAACGTATGAGGTGGAGTTGCAGCAAGCGACTAGCATATATGGTGGCTAACCTATTCGCAAAAGAGAGCGAGGAGAGAAGGCAAAAGCACGGTCGAACAACTATGATCAAGAAGTGATCCTAGAAAAACCTACGTCAAGCATAACTCCAACACCGTGTTCACTTCCCGGACTCCGCCGGAAAGAGACCATCACGGTTACACACGCGGTTGATGCATTTTAATTAAGGTCAACTTCAGGTTTTCTACAACCGGACGTTAACAAATTCCCGTCTGCCCATAACCGCGGGCAAGACTTTCGAAAATTTAAATCCCTGCAGGGGTGTCCCAACTTAGCCCATCACAAGCTCTCACGGTCAATGAAGGATATTCCTTCTAGCGGGAAGACCCGATCAGACTCAGAATCCCGGTTACAAGACATTTCGACAATGGTAAAACAAGACCAGCAAAGCCACCTAGATGTGCCAACAAATCCCGATAGGAGCTGCACATATCTCGTTCTCAGGGCACACCGGATGAGCAAGACATCGGGTGGGCCAGCCCAGAGTTGCCCCTAGTAGCTCCGGACATCGCTCAGTTTGGACCAACACTCAGAGGAGCACTGGTCCGGGGGTTTAAAATAAAGATGATCCTTGAGTCTACAGAACCCAAGGGAAAAAAGGCTAGGTGGAAAATGGTAAAACCAATGTTGGGCATTGCTGAAGGAGTTTTATGCAAGGCGAACTGTCAAGGGGTTCCCATTATTACCCAACCGCGTAAGGGACGCAAAATCCTGGAACATAACACCGATATGACGGAAACTAGGGCGACAAGAGTGGAACAAAACACCAGGCTTAAGGCAGAGCCTTCCATCCTTTACCAAGTATATAGATGCATTAATTAAATAAGAGGTATTGTGATATCCCAACAAGTAAACATGTTCCAACAAGGAACAACATCTCCATGTTCCAACAAGGAACAAACTTCAATCTTCACCTGCAACTAACAACGTTATAGGAGGGGCTGAGCAAAGCAGTAACATAGCCAAACAACGGTTTGCTAGGACAAGGTGGGTTAGAGGCTTGGTTCAACAATATGGGAGGCATGATAAGCAAGTGGTAGGTATCGCAGCATAGGCATAGCAAAAGAGCGAGGATCTAGCAAGCAAAGATACAAGTGATTTCGAGGGTATGGTCCTCTTGCCTGAAATCCCGCAAGGAAGAAGAACGATTCCATGAAGAAGACAAACGGACGTAGACGAACGAATCCTCACAAACGCAACATTATTGGAACCAACCCGAAGAAGCAACACCGGAAAGGAGCAAACAACATAGTAAACAACCAACACATGACCATGGCATGATGCACCACCAGTATGATGCATGTCCGGTTTAAAGAAGCATGGCATGGCAAAGTGCACAAACAATCCTACAAATTAAGTGGAGCTCACTATGCAACGGAGTAGCATATTGAAGAAAACACCACATGACTTATTTAGTTCTCTCTCGGTTAGGTACTCAACAATATTAAATGTTGGTTAACATGGCAAGAGGTAAATCATAAAGGAATTATCTATCTCAACAATTTTAAATGGGGCCGGATATAACAAACAACAAATCCGGTAATTCCCCATATGCCTTAGTAATTTATTGCAACAACAATTTAAACATTTTAATTGTTGTTACCATGATGCGGATGACATGAACAATTTTATGCAATTTTTATTAAAAGTTGACAAGAGCATTATGAAGCATTTGTCACCGTGCTGGAAAGGAAAGGGGTGCAATGACAATGGTAACGAAAATGGTGCCACGGCAACGTTCCGGTTCCGGTAACTCGATTGAGATACTGATGCAAAGGAGAAGTGTGCGGATGCATGCAAAATATGGTGGGCCCCTCCCGGATTCGGGGTGTCCCACGAGTTGGCGGCAAGGAAACGAGTGACAAAGGACATGGTGCAGACACGAGCATCTCAAACATCGCAAGCATTCATTCACGGCCGTCGTCTCGAGGTTATACCTTCGAAGCGTGCAAGCGGGACAGTTCAAGTTCGTAGTGGAAGTAGGCGTTCTCGTTACGGTAGAGGAAGTAGTGGTACACGTCTCGGAGAAGGACTTGACACATTCGATGTTTCCGAGGGGACGGTAGGGGAACTTGGCGTTAGTGCTACACAGGTCTTCGGTGATGGTCGATGTACATGGCAAATGTAGAGGTACTATGCTTCGGTCGTCGTGGTACTTGGCGATAGTAGTGGTACAAGGGTTGTAGCCGGTCTTGGCGGTTCATCGTGTAGTCGTAAACATTCCGTAGATGTTCATGCCGTTGTAGCCGTTCGGATCTTGGAGCAATGGTAGTCGTTCACTTTACGGTCTTGAAGGATTCGAAGGGGTACTTAATGGTCTGTCGTGGTACTTGGCGTTGTTCCCTGTTTAGTTGTCGTTGGACTTGGCGTCAAAACCAACGACAATTGGAGGTGCATGATGACAGCGGTGCGTCGTGGTCCGGCACGAGTGCAGGAGGCCGGGGCGGATGACGCAGATGGGCCTCGCTGGGGAGGTCCATGGCAGAGGCGAGCGCTGGTGGTGGATCGACCCTCTGCCTGCTTGAAGCAGGAACACGGCGGTGCAGCAGTAGCTAGCGAGGCGTGAGGGAGGTCTAGCGCGGCGCCGGAGACGGGGAACGGGTGCAGGAAGATGGACCCGGCCAGTCTTGAAGGAGATCGAGGCGCAAGAGGCAGCTCGAAGCAAAGGAGGCGGCATCCGGCGACCCACGGCCCTGTCGGCTCGATGTAGGGGCGCGGGGGCGCTCGAGGCAGGGCCAGAACCTGCGGGTGGCGACGTGAGAGGAACCGGGCGGAGGAGACCTGAGGCGGCGGGGCGCTCCAATGGGGTAGGAAGGACGGCGGCGGCAGCCATGGGAGGTGGAGCTCGCGGTAGGAGGGAGCAAGATGGGGCTGCAGCGGTGCGAGAACGGGGTTGCCGAGGATGGGGTCCGGTGTTGACCGGAGCAGGGGAAGAAGAGGGAGGAGCGGTGCTGCTATCTCTTCCTCTCTAGCGGCGCATCGAGGCAGGAGGGATTGAGCACGGGGCGTGCGCTGGAGGGAGATTGAGAGGGAGGTCGAGGAGAGGGCTGCGAGCGCGTGCGTGGTCGGTGGCGGCGAAAAGGAAACGAGGAGGAGCCGATGGGATCGAGCAGAGGCCTTACCTGCGGCTAGGGTTAGCAAAGAGTGGGCCTTGGAGGCCCAGTGTGGAGGGCGCCGGCTGGGCCTTAGAAGGTCACGGATGGCTGCTGAGAGGCCCAGCTGGGCTCTCTCCCTCTCTCTCATCTTTTTTTCTTTATCAGAAAACAAGAGAAGAAAAAGAAAGAAAGAGGGGGGGGTTAGGTAACGAAGTTGGACTCGCGGATTAATTTCCCGGACTCACAAAAATGAGTTTGACCCAATAAAAATACAAAAGAACAAGATTGAAAGATATAAATTCAAACTCATTTGAATTTAATTCAAATGGGTTTGAACTAGGACTTGGTAAAAGGAAGGTCCAAAAATGTTCAGATTTTTGGAGGAGCCCCGGTAAAAGGGAAAAGAAATATTGGGCAAGGTTTGGAGATCAACTTGAAGCAAAGAAGGCATGGGGTTATATTTGCAAGTGTTTTCCAGTGAATTCCAACAAATGGAATATTTAATATAGCTCCCTACTATCGGGAGGGTATGTTATAAAGAGAAGTCACCAGGTGAATTCCCTCAGTTTAAATTGATCAAAGGTCCATGCCATTTATTTAGTTGAGTTAAGAAAAGAAATGACATGATGGCATGATGACATGATGCAATGCACATGATGCAATGATGAATGCAAAGAACCAAACAAAACACACGACGAAACCCGGAAACCCTGGAAGGCATCTGAAGCTCCGGTCTTGGGTCGTCACATTATATCTCCTTTGTCGGTGAAGAAGGTGGAGGTAACGGATAATCACACATCGATCGTAAGAGGTCCTCCAGCTTGCGAATAATGCCCTTGAGTGTGACAATATGATCCTTCAACAAAATATTTTCTTGTGTGAGATATTTGTTTTGTATACGAGCTAACTCAATCATCCTGAAAGCTTCGATCTTAGTTGGGGGAAGAAGGTTATGATCAATTTGAAGGATGTCTTTTGCTGCTAGAGCTTGATCCTCCATGGCCTTCTTGATCCTTTCATCCTTCTTGACCCTCGTGGGTTCTTCCCTCTTTAGATCTATCTTCATTAGCCAAGCATCGTTTTCACCATAGTTGGAGGAGGGAGACGATATGATGCCTAGCCTGGAAAACCCTGACAGAAAATAGCTTGAAACAAGAACATAGGAGGTTTGCGTGATACGGGAGTCAAAACCTTCGGGAGGATATATAATGAATTTTTACCGACCAAAATACGTATCGTGCAAGAAAACGGAGTCCGGAAGGCACACGAGGTGCTCATGAGGTAGGGGGGCGTGCCCAGGGGGGTAGGGTGCGCCCACCACCCTCGTGGGGCCCTCGTGTCCTTCCTGGACTGCTACTTATTTTTCTATTTTCTAAATATTCCAAAACAGAGAAATATTGCCTTAAAATTGTTTTGGCGTCGGTTTACTTACCGTACCACATACCTATTCCTTTTCGGAGTCTGAAATGTTCCGGAAAGTGTCTCTTATGTATTCCTCCGGGGTTACAGTTTCAATAATATTGGTTTCAACATTTATGGGATTACCTGAGATATAATGTTTGATTCTTTGACCGTTTACCACTTTTGGATTTGTGCCCTCGAAGTTGTTGATTTTTATGGCACCGGAACGATAGACCTCTTCGATAACATAGGGGCCTTCCCATTTAGAGAGAATTTTTCCTGCAAAAAATATTAAATGAGAGTTGTATAGCAATACATAATCACCTACATTAAACTCACGCTTTTGTATCCTTTTGTCATGCCATCTTTTAACTTTTTCTTTAAACAACTTGGCATTTTCATAAGCTTGGGTTCTCCATTCATAAAGTGAGCTAATATCAAATAACCCCTTCTCACCGGCAAGTTTAAAATCATAATTAAGTTCTTTAATAGCCCAATATGCCTTATGTTCTAGTTCGAGAGGTAAGTGACATGCTTTTCCATAGACCATTTTATATGGAGACATACCCATAGGATTTTTATATGCAGTTCTATAAGCCCATAATGCATCATCAAGTTTTTTGGACCAATTCTTTCTATACCTATTAATAGTCTTTTGCAAAATTAATTTGAGCTCTCTATTGCTCAACTCTACTTGACCACTAGAGTGTGTGTGATAAGAAGATGCAATTCTATGATTAACATCATATTTAGCAAGCATTTTACGGAAAGCACCATGAATAAAGTGTGAACCACCATCAGTCATTAAATATCTAGGGACTCCAAACCTCCGGAAAATAACTTCCTTAAGCATTTTAATAGAAGTGTTATGATCAACACTACTAGTTGGAATAGCTTCTACCCACTTAGTAACATAATTAACAACAACTAAAATATGTGTGTATCCATTAGAGGCAGGAAAAGGTCCCATATAATCAAATCCCCAAACATCAAACGGTTCAATAACAAGAGAATAATTCATAGGCATTTCTTGACGTCTACTAACATTACCAATTCTTTGACATTCATCACAAGACAAGACAAACTTACAGGCATCCTTGAAGAGAGTAGGCCAATAAAAACCAGATTGCAATACCTTATGTGCAGTTCTATCTCCAGCGTGGTGTCCTCCATAAGCCTTGGAATGACACTTGCGTAGGATCTGTTCCTGGTCATGCTCAGGTACACAACATTTAATAACACCATCTACTCCTTCCTTATAAAGATGTGGGTCATCCCAAAAGTAATGTCTTAAATCGTAGAAAAACTTTTTTCTTTTGCTGGTATGTGAAGCTAGGTGGTATAAACTTAGCAACAATATAATTAGCATAATCAGCATACCATGGAGTACTACAAGAAGTACTTATAACATTTAATTGTTCATCAGGAAAGCTATCATTAATAGGTAGTGGGTCATCAAGAATATTTTCTAACCTAGACAAGTTGTCTGCACCGGGGTTCTCAGCTCCCTTTCTATCAACAATATGTAAATCAAATTCTTGTAGCAAGAGAACCCATCTAATAAGTCTAGGCTTAGCATCTTTCTTTTCCATAAGGTATTTAATAGCAACATGATCAGTTTGAATAGTTACTTTAGAATCAACAATATAAGATCTAAACTTATCACAAGCAAATACAACTGCTAAAAGCTCCTTTTCAGTAGTAGCATAATTTCTTTGAGCATTGTCTAGAGTCTTACTAGCATAATGAATAACATTTAATTTCTTATCAAATCTTTGCCCTAGAACAGCACCTACAGCATAATCACTAGCATCACACATAATTTCAAAGGGTAGGTTCCAATGAGGTGGCTGAACAACAGGTGTAGTGACTAATGCTTTCTTATGTATTTCAAATGCTTCTACACAATCATCATCAAAGACAAATGGTATATCTTTTCACAATAAATTAGTCAGAGGCCGAGAAAATTTTGAGAAGTACTTAATGAACCTCCTGTAAAATCCGGCGTGACCAAGGAAACTTCTTATACCTTTGATGTCCTTAGGACATGGCATGTTTTCAATAGCATCAACCTTGGCTTTATCAACTTCAATACCTCTTTTAGAAACTTTATGCCCCAAGACAATACCTTCATTAACCATAAAGTGGCACTTTTCCCAATTCAAGACAAGATTAGTTTCTTCACATCTCTGCAAAACTCGATCAAGATTGCTCAAGCAATCATCAAAAGAGGAACCATAGACGGAAAAGTCATCCATGAAACCTCACAAATCTTTTCACAAAAGTCAGAGAATATAGCCATCATGCATCTTTGAAAGGTAGAAGGTGCATTACATAAACCAAAAGGCATACGTCTATAAGCAAAAGTACCAAAAGGGCATGTAAAAGTAGTCTTTGATTGATCTCTAGCCGACATAGGTATTTGAGAGAAACCAGAATAACCATCTAGAAAGCAATATTGCGTATGTTTGCATAATCTTTCTAACATTTGATCAATAAAAGGTAAGGGGTAATGATCTTTCTTAGTAGCTTTATTTAATTTATGGAAATCTATTACCATCCTATAACCTGTGATAATTCTTTGTGGAATCAATTCATCTTTATCATTGGGAACAACAGTAATACCTCCCTCCTTAGGTACACAATGGATAGGACTTACCCACTCACTATTAGCAACGGGATAGATTATACCTGTCTCCAGAAGCTTTAGTATTTCTTTTCTTACTACTTCTTTCATTTTAGGATTCAGACGTCATTGAGGATCACGAACTGGTTTTGCATCTGCTTCCAAAGTTATTTTATTTTGACACAGAGTGGGACTAATGCCCTTAAGATCATCAAGAGTATATCCAATAGCAGCACGATGCTTCTTCAGAGTTTTCAATAATCTTTCTTCTTCATGCTCTGAAAGGTTAGCACTAATAATAACATGATATATCTTCTTTTCATCAAGATAAGCATATTTAAAATTATCAGGCAAAGGTTTAAGCTCAAACACGGGATCACCCTTGGGTGGAGGAGGATCCCCTAAAATTTCAACAGGCAAATTATGTTGCAGAATAGGTTCCTGTTTAAAGAATACTTCATCTATTTCCCTTCTTTCATTCATGAACATATCATTTTCATGGTCTAGCAAATAGTGTTCTAAAGGATCACTAGGAGGTACGGCAATAGAAGCAAGACCAATAATTTCATCCTTACTAGGTAATTCTTCCTCATGATGTTGTTTACTAAATTTAGAGAAATTAAACTCATGAACCATATCATCCAAGCCAATAGTAACAACATTCTTTTCACAATCTATCCTAGCATTAACAGTGTTCAAGAAGGGTCTACCAAATATAATGGGACAAAAGCTATCTTGCGGAGAAGTAAGAACAAGAAAATTAGCAGGATATTTAGTTTTCCCACACAAGACTTCAACATCTCTAACAATTCCAATTGGTGAAATAGTATCTCTATTCGCAAGTTTAATTGTGACATCAATAGCTTCTAACTCAGTAGGTGCAATTTCATTCTTAATTTCTTCGTATAAAGTATGCGGTATAACACTAGCACTTGCACCCATATCACATAAGCCATGATAATAATGATCTCCTATTTTAACAGAAATAATAGGAACGCCTACCACAGGTGTATGTTTATCTTTATCACAAGGTTTAGAAATTCTAGCAGTTTCACCTTCAAACTGAATAACATGCCCATCAATATTATCAGACAAGAGATCTTTAACAATAGCAATATTAGGTTCTACTTTAACTTGCTCAGGAGGTGTATAAGTTCTAATATTGCTTTTACGAACAACAGTTGAAGCTTTAGCATGATCCTTTATTCTAACAGGGAAAGGTGGTTTCTTAATATAAGAAGTAGGAACAATAGGATCATTATAAGTGACAGTCTTTTCTTCAGCTTTAATAGGTGTTGCTACTTTTACTTCTATGGGAGGATGATATTTAAACCACTTCTCCTTAGGGAGATCAACATAAGTAGCAAAAGATTCACACAAAGAAGCTACTATCTCAGAGTCAAGTCCATATTTAGTGCTAAACTTACGGAAAATATCGGTATCCATAAAAGATTGAACACAATCAAACTTAGGTGTCATACCTGAGTTCTTACCTTCATTGAGGTCCCAATCTTCAGAGTTGCATTTAATTCTATCGAATAAATTCCATCTGAATTCAGTAGTCTTCATCATAAAAGAGCCAACACAAGAAGTATTGAGCATGGTGCGATTGTTATCAGAAAGTCGAGCATATAAATTTTGAATAATCATTTCTCTTGAGAGCTCGTGATTGGGGCATGAATATAACATTGATTTAAGCCTCCCCCAAGCTTGAGCGATGCTTTCTCCTTCGCGAGGCCAGAAATTATATATATAATTGCGATCACGATGAACAAGATGAATAGGGTAATACTTTCAATGAAATTCCAGCTTCAATCTTTTATAGTCCCATGATCTCATATCATCACATAGCCTATACCATATCAATGCGTCTGCCTTCAAAGATAAAGGGAAGACCTTCTTCTTAGCAACATCATCGGGTATACCTGCAAGCTTAAATAATCCACAAACTTCATCCACATATATTAAGTGCTCATCAGGATGCTTTGTTCCATCTCCTGTAAAAGGGTTAGCTAGCAGTTTTTCCATCATACCCGAAGGAAATTCAAAAGGAGTTTCATTTTCAATAGGTTCAGTAGGTTGAGGAGCAACTCTTTGCTCTACTGGACAGGGTGAAGATACCCCGAACAAGCCCCTCAGAGAATTACTTTCCATAGTAACAAGTGACAGTAAATTTCGGCACACTATATAAATTTTTCCTTACCAAATTCCACCTACCAAAGGCGCTACACTCCCTGGCAACGGCGCCAGAAAAGAGTCTTGATGACCCACAAGTATAGGGGATCTATCGTATTCCTTTCGATAAGTAAGAGTGTTGAACCCAACGAGGAGCAGAAGGAAATGATAAGCGGTTTTCAGCAAGGTATTCTCTGCAAGTACTGAAATAAGTGGTAACAGATAGTTTTGTGATAAGATAGATTGTAACAAACAACAAGTAACAAAAGTAAATAAAGTGCAGCAAGGTGGCCCAATCCTTTTGTAGCAAAGGACAAGCTGGAACAAACTCTTATAATAGGAAAAGCGCTCCCGAGGACACATGGGAATATTGTCAAGCTAGTTTTCATCACGTTCATATGATTCGCGTTCGATACTTTGATAATTTGATATGTGGGTGCTGTTCTTACTTGAACAAGCATCCCACTTATGATTAACCTCTATTGCAAGCATCCGCAACTACAACAAAAGTATTAAGGTAAACCTAACCATAGCATGAAACATGTGGATCAAAATCAGCCCCTTACGAAGCAACAGATAAACTAGGGTTTAAGCTTCTATAACTCTAGCAACCGATCATCTACTTACTACTTCCCAATGCCTTCCTCTAGGCCCAAATAATGGTGAAGTGTTATGTAGTCGATGTCCACATAACACCACTAGAGGCTAGACAACATACATCTTATCAAAATATCAAATGAATACCAAATTCACATGACTACTAATAGCAAGACTTCTCCCTTGTCCTTAGGAGCAAACATAATTACTCACAAAGCATATTCATGTTCATAATCAGAGGTGTCGGGGATATACCCCGTGGCGTAAACCGGCTGGAAGTATGACCCGGCCGGAGTGGACGACTCACTGGTAACCCGTCCGGAGCTTGGCGGTTCACGGGCTACCCGTCCGGTCTTTGCGGTTCATTAGTAACCCGGCGGGCGGGTCAGATGGATGACGAGGCCCATGGCCCAGAAGGCCGATTCACATTTAATGGTGGGCCGGTTTATGAGGAAAGCACAAGGAATATTCCCTTACAAAGGAAGCAAGACTAGGACTCCACTTGTAATAGAGTAATCATAATCCAACTAGGACTAGACACAAAGAGGGACAACTAGGACTAGGACTCCACTTGTAAACCGCCCCATCAACATATATAAGGAGGTGCAGGGCTCCCCAAAGAGGGACAAGCTACAAGCAAGAAGAAACAATCTTAGGGCTAGACACAAAGAGGAGAGCCGGTTTACGGCGACTCCCTCGTGATGATAATGAGACCTAGCCTCAAACAGCATGTAGGGTTGTTACCGGATGATGTTTCCTAGGGACCAAAGCTGTCTAAATCCATGTCTTGTGTTGCGTCTCTCGTCCCGATCAACCCCTCTCAAGCTACCGCATAGATGCGCTGGCCTCGCGACTAAGTCCTGACACTAAGGACATCTGCCATGACAAAACCACGACAGTTTAGTAACCCGGCGGGCGGGTCAGATGGATGACGAGGCCCATGTCCCAGAAGGCCGGTTCATGTTTAATGGTGGGTCGGTTTATGAGGAAAGCACAAGGAATATTCCCTTAGAAAGGAAGCAAGACTAGGACTCCACTTGTAATAGAGTAATCATAAACCAACTAGGACTAGTCATGTAAACCGCCCCTTCAACATATATAAGGAGGGGCAGGGCTCCCCAAAGAGGGACAAGCTACAAGCAAGAAGAAACAATCTTAGGGCTAGACACAAAGAGGAGAGCCAGTTTACGACGACTCCCTCGTGATGAGAATGAGACCTAGCCTCAAACAACATGTAGGGTTGTTACCGGATGATGTTTCCCGGGGCCCGAAGCTGTCTAAATCCATGTCTTGTGTTGCGTCTCTCGTCCCGATCAACCCCTCACAAGCTACCGCATAGATGCGCTAGCCTTGCGATTAAGTCCTGACAATAAGGACATCTGCCGTGACAAAACCATGACAAGAGGGGTAATAATATGCATATAGGATCTGAACATATGATCTTCCACCAAATAAACCAACTAGCATCAACTACAAGGAGTAATCAACACTACTAGCAACCTACTAGCACCAATCCCGGACTTTGAGACAAGAATTGGATACAAGAGATGAACTAGGGTTTGGAGATGAGATGGTGCTGGTGAAGATGTTGATGGAGATTGCCCTCTCCCGGTGAGAGGAGCGTTGGTGATGAATATGGTGATGATTTCCCCCTCTCGGAGGGAAGTATCCCCGGCAGAAGAGCTCTGCTGGAGCTCTAGATTGGATCCGCCAAGGTTCCGCCTCGTGGCGGCGAAGTCTCGTCTCGAAAAGTTCCTTCCTATTTTTTTCTCATTGAAAGACTTCATATAGGAGAAGATGGACCCCCAGGGGGCCCACGAGGTAGGGGGCGTGCCCTAGGGGGGGGCACCCTCATGAGCAGGGTGTGGGCCCCCTGGCCTTCATCTTTGGCGAAGATTTTTATTTATTTATTTTAAGATGTTCTGTGGAGTTTCAGGACTTTTGGAGTTGCGCAGAATAGGTCTCTAATATTTGCTCCTTTTCCAGCCTAGAATTCTAGCTGCCGGCATTCTCCCTCCTTATGTAAACCTTGTAAAATAAGAGAGAATAGCCATAAGTATTGTGACATAAAGTGAAATAATAGTCCATAATGCAATAAATATTGATATAAAAGCATGATGCAAAATGGACGTATCAAGGTACTCTATTGCCTCGACATATATTTGAGCTATTATTATGACCCTAGGTGTCTTACAGGATCACCTAGTAACCTAGCCATGTTTTGTGTTCCTAGTGTGATGATTCTGGCCATCATTCCAAAAAGCATCCCATGATGCCACTTGGTTAGTAGGTATTCTATTCCTGGGTTTTGAACCCGAGATTCACTCTACTCATTCTTATTGATAGTGTTTGCTAGTTCCTTTAGGATATGCGTAACCTTTGTGATAGTCCTCGAGCTTCATGGTATTTCCTTCTTCCAAATACCATGAACTACTTATGGCAGAAGTTCCCCGTTGAACCGAAAGATCACAACCAGAGTGCTCTTGATGAGTTCTCGATTCTATGTTGTGACTCTGCCAGTTCTACCTTTCTGCATGGGTTATCGGGAAGAAATATGTTGAGCTTTGTTCAACATACTAATCTATGCATCCACAACTCATAAATTTATATGTTCCTTTGAGTTGTCCCTCTTCAGTTGTATTTCGACCATCATCTATCAGTTGATAGTCAAGGGTAGTTGTGCATTCATGTTATCAATGTCCATTATTCTTGTGGTCTGTCAAGTCATCCTATTCCAGGATGCTTAGCAGAAAAAAACTCCCGTACCTCATCCATTTCTAGGATTGGGTCGAAATAGCTGTATTCCGCAGATCAAAATGCTAACCAGCTTTTGTTCTATTCTACCTTCGAGTGCTACTCTCTTTATGTCGGGAATATCATAGGAGTTGCACAAACTCTTATGGATTCTTGCTGTAGTGATACTCCTCTCCATCATCGTTCATTCCCCGGTCTCTATGTTGGTTGTAACTGGAATGCTGATAAGTGAAGTGTGATGTGTGAAATCAATACTCTGAGCAACTCTGTTGCTCGACAGTAATGGGCAATAATCTTATTCTTAGTCTGTTGGTTACTGAGTCATCCTCCTAAGAATGATCGTGCTACTAGTCCATATTTCCTGGTGCACTCTTCGATCAATGAGTTAGGATCGTCTAAATCCCTTGCTTATTTGATCACATCAACTTGCCTCAAAAGGAAGATTGTTCTTGAGCTTAGAGACATATCGGTGATTCATGATTTTCGGGATCTCTTCTCGGAAGTATTACCAGGTTGTCACCTGACCGCTATGTTGAGTTCGTGATCAAGTTGGTTTTTCTATAAACCACCATTTCTCCAAGGACCAGTGTTGGATACTCCTGAACTAGTCGGATAAGCTAAACAATAACTTGGAGAGTTGGAAGATAAAAGCTTTATCTGGCTTAGTTCATCCCAAAGGGATATCTCTGTTTTGTGTGTGTGTTGAAGAAAGATGATATCGTCATTGATTGATCCTTGTGATCAGTTGTTGGATCTACTGTCTTGTCAATACTTTGATTTGAGTATGGGCTATCACCAAATTAAACTCAGAACCAATGATGTTCATAATGTTGTCTTACTCGTGGTTGTTTCCTCAAGCATACATCATTATATCTTTTGGTCTGACCAATACTATCACATTGTTCACGTAATGGTGGAATTCCAGTGATACGGAAAATTCTGATGAGTTGTTCTTGAGCCCGTCAGCAGCATTTTGTCTCCTCCATTATTCATGTTGAACATCAACCTAGTGTTGGAAACTTTGTAAGTAATGCCTTCATGTTCCGTTCATGAAGCTTATGCTCGGATGGAAGAAGTGACTTCCTCGAATTCATGTGCATTTGGTGCAAGTTGCCGCCGTGATTTCAAGAAAGATTGTTTTTGTTTCCTCTGGTACCATCCCAAGTCAGTTATGCATGTGCGAATGTATTCTATGGTTTGGTTGATTAATTACCTCACTCCATATGTATTCCCTAGCATACCAAGCCACTGATTGATTTGCTCAAGGAAAAGGAGTATGTTGTGTTAATTCTAGATCATGCACAAGACTCCGATATCCTCGACGATGGTTCCCAACCAGAACTCGGTAGTGTTTTGTTGTAAGACTACTATGTGGTCATGTTTGTCTTGGACAGAGCGTTCACAGGTGCGTAGCAGAACCAGCTCATGTTTTGGAGCTTGCTTCCATAGTTCATCCCCCGAGAATCATGCAACGTCATCTAATCGAATTGTGTTGCAAACTTTCTTTTGCAGACATGTTGAGTCTAAAGTATCCTGTTACTAACCATATCTGAATCTCGGGCAGATATGATGGTTGGAACATTCCCAGCATTTGCATTTTGTTCCCAGCTTGCACCCGACTTTGTGCCATTTCACTATGGGCTGCCTTCTCAGCAATTGCTGCTCAGGATCATCTTCAAAAGTGGTCCTACCATGGGTCCCATCCATTTCCGATGATAAGAAAAAAAATCATCCATTGTGTTGTCTTCAACAAGGTAGTCCACATCATCCATTCTAGTCTGAGTATGCCATCCTTTCAAACGATCGATTGTGAATTGCCCTAGCCTGGTATAAAGAGTTTCAACAATCTTGTATCAAAAGTAGTTCCTTTTGCCACTTAACGTAATAATTCTATGAGTCACCTCCTCCGAGGTGCCCGGTTATGGAGTCACGGCGATTATCTCCTTGCTACTTTGAAAACCATGCATCATCTTACTTAAGTGTGGAATTGTTGCTTACCAATGAACCTCTGTCATCTACTTCTTCCATTGCTCCTGGTGTGTTTTGTGTATCAACTCAAGAGGTGTTCTTACATCTCACTCCGTGAGTTTCTCTTGAGTGTCCGATCTTCGAGGAGATCATTTTCTGTAGAGTTTTCTTTTGTCATCATCGTGTTGGATAAAGATCTCGAAAGCAAAGACGTCAAGATCAATTTGAAGCAATGAATCAACATCTTCGAGAAGGGCAAGTGGATCATGAAGATTGTGATAGTTTTGTGACCCCCTTTCCTATTACCTTACGTCTTGAATCTTGGGACGAGATTCTTGTTTAGTGGGGGTGAGTTGTCGCAGCCCTAGCTCAACCCCTATTGTCTTTGCTTGATCATCAAGTCATCATGTTTAAAATTCAAATAAATTTGAATTGGGTATGTTCAAACCCTAGCACCAGAAAGAATTCAAATAGGTTCAAATTAAATCTTTCTCAAAGAACCCAAAAATGCCCTTTGAAAATGTTCATGATTTCTGGTTAAGGTGGAAACCTCCACCATGGCCGAGACGCCCGTGAGCTCGTTGCCTCCATAGGCGTGGCAACTGGCCTCCACATGCCTCTTTGACGTGTGAAGAAGCTCCGTCGTCGACCTCTACACCACCTCTGCCAAACCACACGAGCGGACGCGCCCTGCAGTGGCTTCCCTGACCTCTTCTACAAGCTTCGGCCGCCGAGATCATCGACGATCGTGTTCCCTCTCTGATGCCTCCCCGAGCTCGTGGTCTGCCTCATCCGAAGCGCCATGAGCCCCGCTTAGATACCCCCTAATGTCGTGCGCTGTTGCTCGCCGTAGCCGTCGCCCCCTTGGTGACCATAGCACACCGCCGCCCAAGCTCGCCGTTGACGCAACTCCGGTGACCATTTGGTGACCTGAGCGAGTCCAACACATTCGTAGCACCATGTAGAGCAGCCCTAGTGCTTTAGTTCGCTTGTTTGCGAGATGGCAATGTGTTCCCGTGCATGCCCGAGCTCCGGCTGTCGCCGTTGAGGTCGCCGCCGCCATTTCCGGCCCCCCAGATACTGAATCCGGTCCCGCTGGATGTGGAAGATTTTGTGGAACGTAGCAATAATTCAAAATTTTCATACGTGTCACCAAGATCAATCTAGGAGATACTAGCAACAAGAGAGAGGGAGTGCATCTTCATACCCTTGAAGATCGCTAAGTGGAAGCGTTACAAGAACGTGGTTGACGGAGTTGTACTCGCGGCGATTCAAATCGCGGAAGATTCGATCTAGCGCCGAACGGACGGCGCCTCCGCGTTCAACACACGTACAGCCGGGGGACGTCTCCTACTTCTTGATCCAGCAAGGGGAGAGGATAAGTTGAGGGAGAACTCCAGCAACACGACGGCATGGTGGAGATGGAGCTTGTGGTTCTCCAGCAGGGCTTCGCCAAGCACTATGGAGGAGGAGGAGGTGTAGGAGGAGGGTTGGCTGCGCCAGGGAAGAGGTGTGGCTGCCCTCCCACCCCTCCACTATATATATAGGGGCAAGGGGAGAGGGGTAGGCGCCCTAGGGTTTCCCCAAGGGGGCGGCGGCCAAGCAGATTGGATCTCCCTAGGGAAAATCCTAGGGAGACTTGCCCCCCAAACCAAGCAGGTGGAGGCTTGCCTCCCAAGCCTGGTGGAGGCGCCCCACCTCCCCAAGTAACGTGGGAAAGGGTGTGGGGGGCGCACCACCCCTTAGTGGGCTGGTTTGCCCCTTCCCCTTTGGCCCATGAGGCCCTCCAACACTTGTTGGGGCTCCCGAAACACCTTTCGGTCATGCTAGCCATAGCCTGGTACCTCCAGAACACTTCCGAACTCCAATACCCTTCGTCCAGTATATCAATCTTCACCTCCGGACCATTTCGGAACTCCTCATGACGTCTGGGATCTCATCCAAGACTCCAAAGTACCTTCGGTAACCACATACTATTTCCCATAACAACTCTAGCGTCACCGAACCTTAAGTGTGTAGACCCTATGGGTTCGGGAACCATGCAGACATGACCGAGACACCTCTCTGGCCAATAACCAATAGCGGGATCTGGATACCCATATTGGCTCCCACATGTTCCACGATGATCTCATCGGATGAACCACGATGTCGGGGATTTGATCAATCCCGTATTTGATTCCCTTTGTCAATCGGTATGTTACTTGCCCGAGATTCAATCGTCAGTATCCCAATACCTTGTTCAATCTCGTTACCGGCATGTCACTTTAATCGTTCCGTAACGCATGATCCCGTGACTAACTGCTTAGTCACATTGAGCTCATTATGATGATGTATTACCGAGTGGGCCCAGAGATACCTCTACGTCATACGGAGTGACAAATCCCAGTCTCGATTCGTACCAACCCAACAGACACTTTCGGAGATACCTATAGTGCACCTTTATAGCCACCCAGTTACGTTGTGACGTTTGGTACACCCAAAGCATTCCTACGGTATCCGGGAGTTGCACAATCTCACGGTCTAAGGAAATGATACTTGACATCAGAAAATCTTTTAGCAAACGAACTACACGATCTTGTGCTATGCTTAGGATTGGGTCTTGTCCATCACATCATTCTCCTAGTGATGTGATCCCGTTATCAATGACATCTAATGCCCATGGTCAGGAAACCATAACCATCTATTGATCAATGAGCTAGTCAACTAGAGGCTCACTAGGGACATGTTGTGGTCTATGTATTCACACATGTATTACGGTTTCCAGTTAATACAATTATAGCATGAACAATAGACAATTATAATGAACAAGGAAATACAATAATAACCATTTTATTATTGCCTCTAGGGCATATTTCCAATAGTCTCCCACTTGCACTAGAGTCAATAATCTAGTACACATCACTATGTGATTGTAATGAATCCAACACCCATAGGGTTTGTTCATATCTTGCTTGTGAGAGGGGTTATTAGTCAACGGGTCTGAACCTTTCAGATCGGTGTGTGCTTTACAAATCTCTATGTCATCTTGTAGATGCAGCTACCATTGGAGCTATTCCAAATGACTGCTCTACTGTACGAATCCAGTTTACTATTCAGAGTCATCCGGATTAGTGTTAAAGTTTGCATCGACGTAACCCTTTACGACGAACTCTTTTACCACCTCCATAATCGAGAAAATTCCTTAGTCCACTAGTTACTAAGGATAAGTTCGACCACTGTCATGTGATCCATTCCTGGATCACTCTTGTACCCCTTGACTAACTCATGGCAAGGCACACTTCAGGTGCGGTACACATCATAGCATACTGTAGAGCTTACGTCTAAAGCATAGGGGACGACCTTCGTCCTTTCTCTCTCTTCTACCGTGGTCAGGTCTTGAGTCTTACTCAATACTCACACCTTGTAAGACGGCCAAGAACTCCTTCTTTGCTGATCTATTTTGAACTCCTACAAAATCTTGTCACGGTATGTATTCATTTGAAAGTAATATTAAGCGTTTTTATCTATCCTTATAGATCTTGATGCTCAATGTCCAAGTAGCTTAATCCAGGTTTTCCATTGAAAAACATTTTTCAAATAACCCTGCATGCTTTCCAGAAATTCTACATCATTTCTGATCAACAATATGTTAACAACATATACTCATCAAAAATTCTATAGTGCTCCCACTCACTTGTTTGGAAATACAAGTTTCTCATAAACTTTGTATAAACCCAAAATCTTTGATCATCTCATCAAAGTGTACATTCCAACTCCGAGATGCTTACTCCAAACTTTAGAAGGATTGCTGGAGCTTTGCATACTTGTTAGCATCTTTCGGGATTGACAAAACCTTTTGGTTGTATCACATACAACCTTTCCTCAAGAAAATCATCGAGGAAACAATGTTTTGACATCCTATCTGCAAGATTTCATAAATAATGCAGTAACTGCTAACATAATTCCTACAGACTCTTAGCATCGCTACGAGTGAGAAAGTCTCATCGTAGTCAACTCCTTGAACTTGTCGGGAAATATCTTAACGACAAGTCGAGCTTTCTTAATGGTGACACTTACCATCATTGTCCGTCTTCCTTTTAAAATCCATCTGCACCCAACAGCCTTATGACCATCAAGTAGTTCTTTCAAAGTCTATACTTTGTTTTACACATGGATCCTTTCTCGGATTTTATGGCCTCGAGCCATTCGTCGGAATCCGGGCCCTGTTGGGGAACGTAGTAGAATTTTAAAATTTTCTACGCATCACCAAGATCAATCTATGGAGTCATCTAGCAACGAGGGAGAGGGGAGTGCATCTACATACCCTTGTAGATCGCGCGCGGAAGCGTTCAAGAGAACGGGGTTGATGGAGTTGTACTCGTCGTGATCCAAATCACCGATGACCTAGCGCCGAACGGACGGCACCTCCGCGTTCAACACACGTACAGTTGGGAAGACGTCTCCTCCAACTTGATCCAGCAAGGGGGAAGGAGAGGTTGATGAAGATCCAGCAGCACGGCGGCGTGGTGGTGGAAGCAATGGTGATCTCGGCAGGGCTTCGCCAAGCTCAGGGAGAGGGAGGAGTGTCACGGGAGGGAGAGGGAGGCGCCAGGGGCTAGGGTGCGGCTGCCCTCCCTCCCCCCCACTATATATAGGACCCCTAGGGGGAGCCGGCCCTAGGAGATGCAATATCCAAGGTGGGGCGGCGGCCAAGGGGGTGGAGTGCCCCCCAAGCCAAGTGGGGCGCCCCCACCCCTAGGGTTTCCAATCCTAGGAGCAGGGGAGGCCCATGGGGAGGCGCACCAGCCCACTAGGGGCTGGTTCCCCTCCCACTTCAGCCCATGGGGCCCTCCGGGATTGGTGGCCCCACCCGGTGGACCCCTGGGTCACTTCCGGTGGTCCCGGTACAATACCGATTACCCCAAAACCTTCCGGATGGCCGAAACTTGACTTCCTATATATAAATCTTCATCTCCGAACCACCCCGGAACTCCTCGTGACGTCCGGGATCTCATCTGGGACTCCAAACAACTTTCGGGTTACCATATACTAATATCTCAACAACACTAGCGTCACCGAACCTTAAGTGTGTAGACCCTACGGGTTCGGGAGACACGCAGACATGACCAAGACGACTCTCTGGTCAATAATCAATAGCGGCATCTGGATACCCATGTTGGCTCCCACATGCTCCTCGATGATCTCATCGGATGAACCACAATATTGAGGATTCAATCAATCCCGTATACAATTCCCTTTGTCAATCGGTATGTTACTTGCCCGACACTCGATCGTCGGTATCCCAATACCTTGTTCAATCTCGTTACCGGCAAGTCACTTTAATCGTACCGTAATGCATGATCCCATGATCAACCACTTGGTCACATTGAGCTCATTATGATGATGCATTACCGAGTGGGCCCAGAGATACCTCTCTGTCATACGGAGTGACAAGTCCAAGTCTCGATTCGTGCCAACCCAACATACACTTTCGGAGATACCCGTAGTGTACCTTTATAGTCACCCAGTTACGTTGTGACGTTTGGCACACCCAAAGCACTCCTACGGTATCCGGGAGTTGCACAATCTCATGGTCTAAGGAAATGATACTTGAAATTCGGAAAAGCTATAGCAAGTGAACTACACGATCTTTGAGCTATGCTTAGGATTGGGTCTTGTCCATCACATCATTCTCCTAACGGTGTGATCCCGTTATCAATGATATCCAATGTCCATAGTCAGGAAACCATGACTATCTTTTGATCAACGAGCTAGTCAACTAGAGGCTCACTAGGGATGTGTTGTGGTCTATGTATTCACACATGTATTACGATTTCCGGATAACACAATTATAGCATGAACAATAGACAATTATCATGAACAAAGAAATATAATAATAACCATTTTATTATTGCCTCTAGGGCATATTTCCAACAGTCTCCCACTTGCACTAGAGTCATTAGTCTAGTTACATTATGATGAATCGAACACCCATGTAGTTCTGGTGTTGATCATGTTTTGCTCTAGGGAGAGGTTTAGTTAATGGATCTGCCACCTTCACGTCTTTATGCACTTTACAAATATCTATGTCTCCTTTTTGAACACTTTCACGAATGGAGTTGAAGCGATGCTTGATATGCCTGGTCTTCCTATGAAACCTGGGCTCCTTGGCAAGGGCAATAGCTCCAGTGTTTTCACAAAAGAGAGTCATCGGGCCCGACGCATTGGGAATGACTCCTAGGTCGGTAATGAACTCCTTCACCCAGATTGCTTCTTGTGCTGCCTCCGAGGCTGCCATGTACTCCGCTTCACATGTAGATCCCGCCACAACGCTTTTGCTTGCAACTGCACCAACTTACTGCCCCACCATTCAAAATATACACGTATCCGGTTTGTGACTTAGAGTCATCCAGATCTGTGTCGAAGCTAGCATCGACGTAACCCTTTACGACGAGCTCTTCGTCACCTCCATAAATGAGAAACATATCCTTAGTCCTCTTCAGGTACTTCAGGATATTCTTGACCGCTGTCTAGTGTTCCATGCCGGGATTACTTTGGTACCTTCCTACCAAACTTAGGGCAAGGTTTACATCAGGTCTCGTACACAGCATAGCATACATGATAGACCCTATGGCTGAGGCATAGGGGACGACAATCATCTTTTCTCGATATTATGTCGTGGTCGGGCATTGAGCCGTGCTCAATCTAGTACCTTGCAATACAGGCAAGAACCCCTTCTTTGACTGGTCCATATTGAACTTCTTCAATATCTTGTCAAGGTACGTACTCTTTGAAAGACCAATGAGGCGTCTCGATCTATCTCTATAGATCTTGATGCCTAATATGTAAGCAGCTTCTCCAAGATCCTTCATTGAAAAACACTTGTTCAAATAGGCCTTTATGCTTTCCAAGAATTCTATATCATTTCCCATCAACAGTATGTCATCCACATACAATATGAGAAATGCTACAGAGCTCCCACTCACTTTCTTGTAAATCCAGGCTTCTCCATAAGTCTGTGTAAACCCAAACGCTTTGATCATCTCATCAAAACGAATGTTCCAACTCCGAGATGCTTGCACCAGCCCATAGATCGAGCGTTGGTGCTTGCACACCTTGTCAGCATTCTTAGGATCGACAAAACCTTCCGGCTGCATCATATACAATTCTTCCTTAAGGAAACCATTAAGGAATGACGTTTTGACGTCCATTTGCCATATCTCATAATCATAGAATGCAGCAATTGCTAACATGATTCAGACAGACTTCAGCTTCGCTACGGGTGGGAAAGTCTCATCGTAGTCAACCCCTTGAACTTATCGATAACCCTTAGCGACAAGCCGAGCTTTATAGATTGTCACATTACCATCTGCGTCTCTCTTCTTCTTAAAGATCCATTTATTTTCCATGGCTCGCCGATCATCGGGCAAGTCAATCAAAGTTCATACTTCATTTTCATACATGGATCCTATCTCGGATTTCATGGCTTCTAGCCATTTGTCGGAATCTGGACCCGCCATCGCTTCTTAAGAGTTCGAAGGTTCACCATTGTCTAACAACATGATTTCCAGGACAGGGTTGCCATACCACTCTGGTGCGGAACGTGTCCTTGTGGACCTACGAAGTTCAGTAGCAACTTGATCTGAAGTTTCATGATCATCATCATTAACTTCCTTTCTAGTCGGTGCAGGCATCTCAGGAACAATTTCTTGAGCTGCGCCACTCTCCGGTTCAAGAGGTAATACTTCATCAAGTTCTACTTTCCTCCCACTTATTTCTTTCGAGAGAAACTCTTTCGCTAGAAAGGATTTATTCTTGGCAACAAAGATCTTGCCTTCGGATCTGAGGTAGAAGGTATACCCAATAGTTTCTTTAGGGTATCCTATGAAGACGCATTTTTCCGATTTGGGTTCGAGCTTTTCAGGTTGAAGTTTCTTGACATAAGCATCGCATCCCCAAACTTTTTAGAAACGACAACTTAGGTTTCTTCCCAAACCATAATTCATACGGTGTCGTCTCAACGGATTTCGACAGAGCCCTATTTAAAGTGAATGCGACAGTCTCTAAATCATAGCCCCAAAAATGACAGCGGTAGATTGGTAAGAGACATCATAGATCACACTATATCCAATAGAGTGCGATTACGATGTTCGGACACACCATTACGCTGAGGTGTTCCAGGCGGCGTGAGTTGTGAAACTATTCCACATTTCCTTAAGTGTGTGCCAAATTCGTGACTCAAGTATTCTCCCCCATGATCTGATCGCAAGAACTTGATTTTCCTGTCATGTTGATTCTCAACCTCACTCTGAAATTCCTTGAACTTTTCAAAGGTCTTAGACTTGTGTTTCATTAAGTAGACATACCGATATCTACTCAAGTCATCAGTGAGGGTGAGAACATAACGATAGCCACTGCGAGCCTCAACACTCATTGGACCGCACACATCAGTATGTATGATTTCCAATAAGTTGGTTGCTCGCTCCATTGTTCCTGAGAACGTAGTCTTGGTCATTTTACCCATGAGGCATGGTTCGCACGTGTCAAACGATTCGTAATCAAGAGACTCCAAAATTCCATCTGCATGGAGCTTCTTCATGCGTTTGACACCTATGTGACCAAGGCGGCAGTGCCACAAGTATGTGGAACTATCATTATCAACCTTACATCTTTTGGTATTCACACTATGAATATGTGTAACATTACGCTCGAGATTCATTAAGAATAAACCATTCACCAGCGGAGCATGACCATAAAACATATCTCTCATATAAATAGAACAACCATTATTCTCGGATTTAAATGAGTAGCCATCTCGAATTAAACGAGATCCTGATACAATGTTCATGCTCAAAGCTGGCACTAAATAACAATTATTGAGGTTTAAAACTAATCTCGTAGGTAAATGTAGAGGCAGCGTGCCGATGGCGATCACATCGACCTTGGAACCATTCCCGACGCGCATCGTCACCTCGTCCTTCGCCAGTCTCCGCTTATTCTGCAGCTCCTGCTTTGAGTTACAAATGTGAGCAACTGCACCGGTATCAAATACCCAGGAGCTACTATGAGTACTGGTAAGGTACACATCAATTACATGTATATCACATATACATTTAGTGTTGCCGGCCTTCTTGTCAGCTAAGTATTTGGGGCAGTTCCGCTTCCAGTGACCACTTCCCTTGCAATAAAAACACTCAGTCTCAGGCTTGGGTCCATTCTTTGACTTCTTCCCGGCAGCTTGCTTACCGAGCGCGGCAACCCCCTTGCCTTCCTTCTTGAAGTTCTTCTTACCCTTGCCTTTCTTGAACTTAGTGGTTTTATTCACCATCAACACTTGATGTTCCTTTTTGATTTCCACCTCTGCTGATTTTAGCATTGAATATACCTCAGGAATGGTCTTTTCCATCCCCTGCATATTGAAGTTCATCACAAAGCTCTTGTAGCTCGGTGGAAGCGACTGAAGGATTCTGTCAGTGACCGTGTCATCCGGGAGATTAACTTCCAGCCAAGTCAAGCGGTTATGCAACCCAAACATTTTGAGTGTGCTCACTAACAGAACTATTTTCCTCCATCTTACAACTGAAGAACTTGTCGAAGACTTCATATCTCTCGACCCGGGCATGAGCTTGGAAAACCATTTTCAGCTCTTCGAACATCTCATATGCTCCGTGTCTCTCAAAACGCTTTTGGAGCCCCGGTTCTAAGCTGTAAAGCATGCCGCACTGAATGAGGGAGTACTCATTAGGACGTTACTGCCAAGCGTTCATAACATCTTGGTTCTCTGGGATGGGTGTGTCACCTAGCGGTGCTTCTAGGACATAATCTTTCTTGGCAGCTATGAGGATGATCCTCAGGTTCCAGACCTAGTCTGTATAGTTGCTGCCATCATCTTTCAGCTTGGTTTTCTCTAGGAACGCGTTGAAGTTGAGGGCAACATTAGCGTGGGCCATTTGATCTACAAGACATAGTGTAAAGATTTTAGACTAAGTTCATGATAATTAAGTTCATATAATCAAATTATTCAATGAACTCCCACTCAGATAGACATCCCTCTAGTCATCTAAGTGAAACATGATCGGAGTCAACTAGGCCATGTCCGATCATCACGTGAGACGGACTAGTAAACATCGGTGAACATCTTCATGTTGATCGTATCTTCTATACGACTCATGCTCGACCTTTCGGTCTTCCATGTTCCGAGCTCATGTCTGCACATGCTAGGCTCGTCAAGTCAACCTAAGTGTATTGCGTGTGTAAATATGGCTTACACCCGTTGTATTCGAACGTTAGAATCTATCACACCCGATCATCACGTGGTGCTTCGAAACAACGAATCTTTGCAACGGTGCACAGTTAGGGTTAACACTTTCTTGAAATTATTACGAGGGATCATCTTATTTAAGCTACCATCGTTCTAAGCAAATAAGATGTAAAACATGATAAGCATCACATGCAATCAAATAGTGACATGATATGGCCAATATCATTTGCTCCTTTTGATCTCCATCTTCGGGGCTCCATGATCATCGTTGTCACCGGCATGACACCATGATCTCCATCATCGTGTCTTCTTGAAGTTGTCTCGTCATCTATTACTTCTACTACTATGTCTAACGCTTTAGCAATAAAGTAAAGTAATTACATGACGTTTATGTTGACACGCAGGTCATAAATAAATAAAGAGAACTCCTATGGCTCCTGCCGGTTGTCATACTCATCGACATGCAAGTCGTGATTCCTATTACAAGAACATGATCAATCTAATACATCACATATATCATTCATCACATCCTTTTGGCCATATCACATCACACGGCATGCTGCAAAAACAAGTTAGACGTCCTCTTATTGTTGTTGCAAGTTCTTACATGGCTGCTATAGGTTTCTAGCAAGAACGTTTCTTACCTACGCCAAAACCACAATGTGATATGCCAATTTCTATTTACCCTTCATAAGGACCCTTTTCATCGAATCCGATCCGACTAAAGTGGGAGAGACAGACACCCTCTAGCCACCTTATGCAACTAGTGCATGTCAATCGGTGGAACCAGTCTCACGTAAGCGTACGTGTAAGGTCGGTCCAGGCCGCTTCATCCCACGATGCCACCGAATCAAGATAAGACTAGTAACGGCAAGCAAATTGACAATATCCACGGCCACAACTGCTTTGTGTTCTACTCGTGCATAGAAACTACGCATAAACCCGGCTATGAAACCACTGTTGGGGAACGTAGTAGCATTTTAAAATTTTCTACGCATCACCAAGATCAATCTATGGAGTCATCTAGCAACGAGGGAGAGGGGAGTGCATCTACATACCCTTGTAGATCGCGCGCGGAAGCGTTCAAGAGAACGAGGTTGATGGAGTCGTACTCGTCGTGATCCAAATCACCGACGACCTAGCACCAAACAGACGACACCTCCGCGTTCAACACACGTACGGTTGGGAAGATGTCTCCTCCTACTTGATCCAGCAAGGGGGAAGGAGAGGTTGATGAAGATCCAGCAGCACGACGTCGTGGTGGTGGAAGCAACGGTGATCTGGGCTAGGCTTCGCCAAGCTCAGGGAGAGGGAGGAGTGTCATGGGAGGGAGAGGGAGGCGCCAGGGGCTAGGGTGCGGCCCTAGGAGATGCAATCTCCAAGGGGGGGCGGCCAAGGGGGGTGGAGTGCCCCCCAAGCCAAGTGCGGCGCCCCCACCCCTAGGGTTTCCAACCCTAGGCGCAGGGGAGGCCCATGGGGGGGGGGGCGCACCAGCCCACTAGGGGCTGGTTCCTCTCCCACTTCAGCCCATGGGGCCCTCCGGGATAGGCGGCCCCACCCGGCGGACCCCCGGGACCCTTCCGGTGGTCCCTGTTCAATACCGATTACCCCGAAACCTTCCCGATGGCCAAAACTTGACTTCCTATATATAAATCTTTATCTCCGGACCATTCCAGAACTCCTCGTGACATCCGGGATCTCATCTGGTACTCCGAACAACTTTCGGGTTACCGTATACGAATATCTCAACAACCCTAGCGTCACCGAACCTTAAGTGTGTAGACCCTACGGGTTCGGGAGACACGCAGACATGACCGAGACGACTCTCCGGTCAATAACCAACAACGGGGTCTGGATACCCATGTTGGCTCCCACATGCTCCTCGATGATTTCATCGGATGAACCACGATATCGAGGATTCAATCAATCCCGTATACAATTCCCTTTGTCAATCGGTACGTTACTTGCCCGAGACTCGATCATCGGTATCCCAATACCTCGTTCAATCTCGTTACCGGCAAGTCACTTTACTCGTACCGTAATGCATGATCCCATGATCAACCACTTGGTCACATTGAGCTCATTATGATAATGCATTACTGAGTGGGCCAAGAGATACCTCTCCGTCATACGGAGTGACAAATCCCAGTCTCGATTCGTGCCAACCCAACAGACACTTTCGGAGATACCCGTAGTGTACCTTTATAGTCACCGAGTTACGTTGTGACATTTGGCACACCCAAAGCACTCCTATGGTATCCGGGAGTTGCACAATCTCATGGTCTAAGGAAATGATACTTGACATTCAGAAAAGCTATTGCAAACGAACTACACGATCTTTGAGCTATGCTTAGGATTGGGTCTTGTCCATCACATCATTCTCCTAATGATGTGATCCCGTTATCAATGACATCCAATGTCCATAGTCAGGAAAACATGACTATCTTTTGATCAACGAGCTAGTCAACTAGAGGCTCACTACGAACGTGTTGTGGTCTATGTATTCACACATGTATTACGATTTCTGGATAACACAATTATAGCATGAACAATAGACAATTATCATGAACAAAGAAATATAATAATAACCATTTTATTATTGCCTCTAGGGCATATTTCCAACAGGCCCACCATCGCTTCTCCATAGCTCGTAGGTTCATTGTTGTCTAGCAACATGACTTCCAAGACAGGATTACGTACCACTCTGAAGTAGTACACATCCTTGTCGACCTATGAGGTTTGGTAGTGACTTGATCCGAAGTTTCATGATCACTATCATAAGCTTCCACTTCAATTGGTGTAGGTTCCACAGGAACAACTTCCTGTGCCCTGCTACACACTAGTTGAAGTGACGGTTCAATAACCTCATCAAGTCTCCACCATCCTCCCACTCAATTCTTTCGAGAGAAACTTTTCCTCGAGAAAGGACCCGTTTCTAGAAACAATCACTTTTGCTTCCGGATCTGAAATAGGAGGTATACCCAAATATTTTTGGGTATTCTATGAAGATGCATTCATCCGCTTTGGGTTCGAGCTTTTTAGCCTAAAACTTTTTCACATAAGAGTCGCAGCCCCAATCTTTTAAGAAACGACAGCTTAGGTTTCTCTAAACCATAGTTCATACGGTGTCATCTCAACGGAATTATGTGGTGCCTTATTTCAAGTGAATGCGGTTGTCTCTAATGCCTAACCCATAAACGATAGTGGTAATTTGATAAGAGACATCATGGTATGCACCATATCCAAAAGGGTGCAGTTATGATGTTCGGACACACCATCACACTATGGTGTTCCAGGCGGTATTAGTTGTGAAACAATTTCCACAATGTCTTAATTGTGTGCCAAACTCGTAACTCAAATATTCATCTCTATGATCATATCATAGACATTTTATCATCTTATCACGACGATCTTCAACTTCACTCTGAAATTACTTGAACCTTCCAATAATTCAGACTTGTGTTTCATCAAGTAAATATACTCAGCATCTACTCAAATCATCTGTGAAGTAAGAACATAACGATATCCACTACGTGCCTCAGCACTCATTGGACTGCACACATAAAAATGTATTACTTCCAACAAGTTGCTTTCTTGTTCCATCTTACTAAAAACGAGGCCTTTCAGTCATCTTGCCCATGTGGTATGATTTGCATGTCTTAAGTGATTCAAAATCAAGTGAGTCCAAATGATCCATCTGTATGGGGTTTCTTCATGCATATCTACCAATAGACATGGTTCGCATGTCTCAATCTTTTCAAAAATGAGTGAGTCCAGAGATCCATCAACATGGAGCTTCTTCATGAGTTTTATACCAACATGACTCAAATGGCAATGCCACAAGTATGTGGTACTATCATTACTATCTTATATCTTTTGGCATGAACATGTGTATCACTATGATATAGATTCAACAAACCATTTATTTTAGGTGCAAGACCATTCAAGGTATTATTCAAGTAAACAGAGTAACCATTATTCTCCTTAAATGAATAACCGTATGGCGATAAACATAATCCAATCATGTCTATGCTCAACGCAAACACCAAATAACAATTATTTAGGTTTAACACCAATCTCGATGGTAGAGGGAGCGTGCGATGTTTGATCACATCAACCTTGGAAACACTTCCAACATATCGTCATCTCACCTTTAGCTAGTCTCAGTAGCCTTTTATTTCGAGTTACTAACACTTAGCAACCGAATCGGTATTTATTACCCTGGTGCTACTAGGAGTACTAGTAAAGTACACAATAATATAATGCATATTCAAAATACTTCTGTCGACCTTGCAAGCCTTCTCATCTACCAAGGATCTAGGGTAGTTCTGCTTCAGTGACCGTTCCCCTCATTATAGAAGCACTTAGTCTCGGGTTTGGTTCAACCTTGGCTTTCTTCACTAGAGCAACAACTGATTTGTCGTCTCATGAAGTATCCCTTCTTTCCCTTGCCCTTCTTGAAACTAGTGGTTTTACTAACCATCAACAATTGATGCTCCTACTTGATTTCTGCTTTCACAGTGTCAAACATCGCGAATTGCTCAAGGATCATCATGTCTATCCCTGATATGTTATAGTTCATCACTAAGCTCTAATAGCTTGGTGGCAGTGACTATAGAGAACTATCACTATCTCATCTGGAAGATTAACTCCAACTCGATTCAAGCGATTGTAGTACCCAGACAATCTGAGCACATGCTCAACGATTGAGCTTTTCTCCCTTAGTTTGCAGGCTTAAGAAACTTGTCAGAGGTCTCATACCTCTTGACGTGGGCACTAGTCTGAAATCCCAATTTCAGTCTTTTGCACATCTCATATGTTCTGCGATGTTTCAAAAACGTCTTTGGTGCCACAATTCTAAACCGTTAGTATTACGCACTGAACTATCACATAGTCATCAAAACGTGTATGATAGATGTTTCCCAACATCTACAGACGACGCTCGAGGTTCAACGCACTGAGTGGTGCATTAAGGACATAGCCCTTCTGTGCAGCAATGAGGACAATCCTCAGTTCACGGACCCAGTCCGCATAATTGCTACTGTCAACTCTCAACTAAATTTTCTCTAGGAACATATCTAAAACAGTAGAACCAAAGTGTGATCTAGGACATAATTTGCAAAGACCTTTTGACTATGTTCATGATAATTAAGTTCATCTAATCAAATTATTCAATGAACTCACACTTAGATAGACATCCTGACGGTGTCCTGGACTAGGGGGTACTCAACACGTCATCTCCCGATCTGATAGATTGGGCCGAGGACCCCCGTGGCCGTATACTCATGGGCCAGTTCGGACAGCTGCCGCATACAAGGAAGATTCCACAAGACTTGGCGATCAAGACAAGGACTTCTCCCCACCGGCGTATTCGGCTAGGACTCTTGTTATCCTAGGCCTCCGGTGCATTATATAAACTGAGGCCAGGCTAGTCGATAGAGATCAACTCCATACACAATCATACCATAGGCTAGCTTCTAGGGTTTAGCCTCCTTGATCTCATTTTAATTAAGTTAAGTGTCAAGTTCCCTACAACCAGATATTGACAAATTCCCATCTACCACATAACCACGGGCACGGCTCTTGAAAGTTTATACCCTGCAGGGGTGTCCCAACTTAGCCCATCACAAGCTCTCACAATCAAAGAAGGATATTCCTTCTCCCAGTGTCGGTGTCAAAACTGGCGGATCTCGGGTAGGGGGTCCCGAACTGTGCGTCCTGGTGGATGGTAACAGGAGACAGGGGACACGATGTTTTACCCAGGTTTGGGCCCTCTTGATGGAGGTAATACCCTACGTCCTGCTTGATTGTTCTTGATAATATGAGTAGTACAAGAGTTGATCTACCACGAGATCGAAGAGGCTACACCCAAGAAGCTAGCCTATGGTATGATTGTTGTTGTTGTTGGTCCTACGGACTAAACCCTCCGGTTTATATAGACAATGGAGGGGGCTAGGGTTACACAGAGTCGGTTACAAGGAAGGATATCTACATATCCATATTGCCAAGCTTGCCTTCCACGCCAAGGAGAGTCCCATCCAGACACGGGACGAAGTCTTCAATCTTGTATTTTCATAGTCCAACAGTCCGGCCAAAGGATATAATCCAGCTGTCCGGATACCCCCTAATCCAGGACTCCCTCAGTAGCCCCCGAACCAGGCTTCAATGACGATGAGTTCGGTGCGCAGATTGTCTTCGGCATTGAGAGGCGGGTTCTTCTTCAAACTCTGAGTACCTGCTAAATAGTGTTCGGCTTCTCGTAAATGTTGCGCTTCCTGGCCTCTGCGTCCAATAATGGCCATCTTCCATGTGTCAAGCAAATGTGAAGAGCCAGGGTAGTTTTACATTTACCATCCCATTTATGTGAATGAACTGTCTATTGAAGAGACGAGGATCCTAAGATCCAAACCACACCATCCTCCCTCAGCGAGCATTCATCGGAGCGCGCCCGAAAAAATCCATCCCAACATGGCCGGCCAGCGCAGCTCCTCCTCTCGCTCCCGCAGCCCCAAGCCCGGAGATTGGGAGAAGTGTTCCATCCCGCACAGCCAATTAGTGAAGCTACAGAAGTGTCCCGGTTCGAGCTGGGCTCGCCACCTATAATGGCGGGGAGCAAGCGGAGAGCTTTCCCAACCCCTCTAAGGGAGAGCGGGTATGCCTTGTCCCTTATTTGTTAAGGGGACTCGGATTTCCAATCCATCCATTTCTTCGAGGGCTCCTGGAGTTCTACGGCCTCTAGTTGCACAACCTCACCTCTGCCTCCATATTGCACATCACTGGTTACATAGCCCTTTGCGAGCTATTAATGGGTTGCAAAGCTCATTTTGCGCTGTGGAAGAAGCTGTTCTGCCTTATGCCCCGTACACAGAGGGGATCAATATATCAAGTTGGCGGAGCCGAAGTATGGTGCATCACCTAGACCGGATACCTATCCGGTACAACGAAAAAGACGTCCGAGGACTGGCGTTCGAAGTGGTTTTATATGGAGGATGTTACTCTCCTGGATCTTATCCGAATTGGTCTTCCTGAGTTCGACAACGCCCCTTTGAAGAAATGCCCAAGCTGGCGTCCACGGAGCCCACAGGAGGAAGATGATAGAGACGTATTTGATCTGATGGGCCGGATAAAGTTGCTGGCCAAATCAGGACTGACCATAACCGAGGTTATGGAAATATGCATTATGTGGTGGGTGCAGCCACTTCAATATTGAGGCCACCCCATGTGGCACTTCAACGGGGAAGATGATGCCACTTGCTGCGGGCGCAAGGGACTAGACTCAGTTGCTGCTCTAGCAACAATTCTATCAGATCTGTATAAGGGGGAAGAAGAGGAGTTCCTCCACATCAAGCCACGGGATGGATTCTCCATGAACGACCCTCGAAGCTGGGTGAGCTTCCGCTCTTTTTACTTCCATCCTACCCTTGTTTTCGTGATAAATATTTACCTTGTTGTTTCATTGCAGGAACTGCATAAGGCAGTAGGGGAGATCAATAGCCCACCTCCACAACCGGGGTCCTCGACCCCGGCCTCAAAGAGGATCCGGACATATTCATGGAGCTGATTGATAGGATTTTCTATCAGCTAAGCTGTGATGACGCCATGGTGGCCATAATAGCCGACTACACTGGGCTACTCCCAGCCTCGCAGGTAAATGAGACCGGAGTCCCAACCTTCTAAAAGGATTTCCTTTTATGCACTTCACCTACCGTATACAAACGGCATTTCATAGGGAAGGCCCTCGGGACACCATGCCGAGCCCGTGGCGACTCGCCAACAAGGGGTTTCAAAGCCGGACAGGCTAAAAAGGAAGGCGGTCCGGACGGAGACGCCGGTGCAGAGGTATGATGCAACATCTCACTCCGTGGTTGTCGTCTTTAAAAACATAATAACACCCGTTCCTAGAAGGAAGAACGCTCGCCGGACAATATCCATAGAGGTCGCCGACCATGCCTCTACCGGTCGGGCTCCAGGGCCGAACACAGAGGCGAAAGCTAACACGAGGCACACGCCGGATACTCCTTCTACAGAGGATGCGGATAAGATATCCGCTACGAATTCCGAAGTGGAGAGCGCCATGAATCACAGGCGCCGCCGAGCCGTACTCCGTGACGCTTGTTTCTCCCGAGAGGCGTTTGATGCATTCAACTCAGGAGATGCGTACATCCGTGCTGCTCAAAATGGTCTAGCCAGAGCCATGGACCAGTATGTAAAGGATGTACGGGTAAGAAAATTTGATGAGTATATATATCAGTAGCCCCTGAGACTTGAAACAGTTAGCACAACTGATTTAAGGATCATTTATTGTGCAGGTTCTTACAGAGAAGAATACTCGACTGTCACAGGAGCTGGAGGAATGCAAGACCCAACTTTGGGCCACCGTCGCCGCATTGAGGGAACCTGAAAAGTCCCCAGCTGGTAACATTTGTTTCAAAGAATGATAGGTACCATATAGTGTGCGGCATGGCTGCAGATCTAACAATATATATTGCAGATGACTCCGGAGAGAATCCAGAGGACCAGCATGTCGTACGACAGCTAAAGGCTGGCGAACGCGTGCTGACTAAGGTCATGCGGGAGAAAAACAATCTCCAAGACGCCAATACCAAGTTGAGCGTGGAACTGAAAGATGTTCGAGCCCAGCTTGCGGATTCCGTGAAGGAGAATAAGCGGCTTCGACGCGGCATTTTTAGTAAATGCTTGAACGAACCCTTAAAAGAGTGCGGCGAAGAAGCCGACTGACAGAGTTATGTCTGTAGGTATGCTGACGGGTCATCCCACGGAGGAGATGCCTGGGTCTGCGGGTGATCTTCTACCCGAGCTCTCACAACTGCATGAACAAGTTCGGCAGCTGATGCAAAGTATTGCCCAGGCCTTGTGGCCATCCGTCTCCCTGCCAGCAGGCATTGGAGAGCTTGCGGAGAGGCTCAAGGGAGCATGGCGGCGCTTCCGATTATGGAAGATATCGGCCTGCTGTCAAGGTGCCAGGGAAGCCTGGGCCATGGTGAAGACGTGGTATACCAAGGCTAACCCAAACCACATGGCCGAGGTCGGACCTATGGGGCCCGATGGGAAAGAGATCCCCATTAGTTGAGTGTATGGGAAAGTAGAATTAGCCGCAAAGTATTCCCAACAGGATTGTAGTCTAGACAGCCTGTTCGATGGTATAAAAGAGGAATTTAATCAGTCTACATGACTATGTAATTAAAGTGACATGTATAATGCCTTCTAGCCGGATTGTAAATCATTTGTCATGGCAGACCTTTTCGCTTCAACCTCGGGACCCGATAGTCCGGAGTGTATCCGAATACCCGCTCAGTTATATAAGAACCAGGGTATGCGTGGAAACCAGGCGTAGGGGTCATTAGTGCTTGAACAGACAAGTACCCAACTAGTTATGTTATATTACATGGGTAGTAAGAAACATCTTCCAGGGAGAATAGTTCTGTTAAGGGTTCCTTTCCCTGGGTACGCATGCCCTAAAGTGCATGTCCGGACTGTGAGAGGAGACGCAGGCAAAAACATCTAGGGGCACATATGGAAAATAAATAAAAATCATCTTTTGTTCACCGACCGAGTATTCCCTTAAGAACGCTAGCTTTCGGCTTCACCCAGTCTGAGGTACACATCCGGCTGACCCGGCAGTAACAATCGCAGGGGTGCTCCCCTTATGCCCTAGCCGAATTAACGGGAACGTAGGGCATAAATACAAGAGCCAGGCAACCCAGCTTGGCCAAAACTTAAGTCATATCGATGCATATAATGGCGAAGAAAAGGTACATGCGGAAGAATAACACATGTGTGGGGCATGAAGCCCAGATAAATAATTAAGCTTCTGTGTAAGAAGCCCCCAGGTATAATGAGCGCGGTTAACGCGTCAATAGTGTGCAAGCAAGGCACAAGTTGGCCCTTGAAGGCCTTGAGAAAGAATAAAAGAAAGAAAGAGAGAAAAAGACAGATAATGTATATGCAAAAAAAGGACAGAGGAAGGAGACAAACATAGAGTCCAGCACTAGGCGTAGAATCTTCAGAGCCTGGCTGCGTTCCATGGGTTGGGCTCCAGTCGATTATTCGATGCATCCCGCAGACGATACGCTCCACCGGTTAGAACTTGGTCAATAATGAAGGGACCTTACCATTTGGGCTCGAGCTTGGTCTGTTTCTTCTCCGGCAGGTGTAGAACTAGCTCGCCAACTTTATAAGTTTTGGACCGTACTTCTCTGCTTTGGTATCTTCGAGCCTGTTGCGGATAGAATGCGGAACATGCTTTTGCCACGTCACGCTCCTCCTCCAGGGTGTCGAGACTATCCTGCCGATCGAGCTCGGCTTCTCTTTCTTCATACATGCGCACTCGACGTGAGTCATGAATTATGTCGTAGGGCAGAACCGCCTCTGCACCGTACACCATAAAGAAGGGTGTGTATCCGGTAGTATGATTCGGCGTGGTCCGCAGCCCCCAGAGTACAGAGTCGAGCTCCTCTGCCCAGTGCGTGTTAGACTCCTTTAAGGACCGCACTAATCTGGGTTTGATGCCACTCATGATAAGATCATTTGCTCGCTCAACTTGGCCATTGGTTTGTGGGTAATAGACAGAAGCATAATCGAGCTTGATGCCCATGTTACTGCACTAGAGTTTTACCTCGTCGGCCATGAAGTTCGTGCCATTGTCAGTGATGATGCTATGGGGGATGCCATAACGGTGTACAACCCCGGATATGAAGTCTATCACCGGTCCGGATTCGGCCGTTTTAATAGGTTTGGCTTCTATCCATTTGGTGAATTTATCCACCATAACCAGTAAGTATTTTTCTTATGGGTTCCCCCTTTAAGGGGTCCAACTATGTCAAGCCCCCAGACCGCGACGAGCCAGGTAATGGGGATTGTTTGGAGGGCGGTGGGTGGCATGTGGCTTTGGTTTGCAAAAAGCTGGCAACCGACACAGCGTTGGACCATGTCCTGTGCATCTACCCGGGCCGTCGGCCAATAAAAACCTATACGGAAGGCCTTGCTTACAAGGGCCCAGGCTGCAGCGTGGTGGCCACCGAGTCCGGCGTGAATTTCTGCCAAAAGCTTCCGCCCTTCCTCTTCGGAGATGCACCTTTGAAGGACTCCGGTAGTACTTTTTTTATACAGCTCTCCCTCATGGACCCTGTAGGCTTTAGATCGCCGCACTATGCAGCGTGCCTCATTTTGGTCCTCAGGAAGTTCCTGCCTAGTTAGGTAGGCCAGGAATGGTTCTGTCCACGGGGCGATGATGGCCACTATTACGTGGGCTGAAGGTGTTATTTCGGTGGCAGAGCCTCCGATTATGTCAGAGTGTTCGGTATCGGGCATTTTGGCCGGGTCCGGACTATTGTTACCGGTGTCCCCTTCCCATACCACGGATGGCTTAAACAACCTCTCCAAAAAGATGTTGGGGGGGGGACCACATCGCGTTTTGCACCGATGTGGGCGAGGATATCCGCCGCCTAATTTTTTTCCCGAGCCACATGGTGAAATTCGAGCCCCTCGAACCAAGCTGACATCTTTAGGAGGGTGTTGCGATAGGCCGCCATTTTCGGATCCTTGGCATCGAAGTCTCCATTTATTTGGGATATTGCGAGGTTCGAATCCCCACACACCTCCAGGCGTTGAATGCCCATGGAAACTGCCATCCGAAGACCAAGTAACAGGGCTTCGTATTCGGCTGCGTTGTTAGAGTATGTATACAGTATCTGTAGTACGTATTGAACTGTATCTCCGGTTGGAGACGTCAGGACGATGCCAGCTCCCAGACCAGCCAACATTTTGGAGCCGTCAAAGTGCATGATCCAATTGGAGTATGCGTCGTACTCTTTAGGGAGTTCGGCTTCCGTCCATTCAGCGACAAAGTCGGCCAATACTTGCGATTTAATGGCTCGCCGGGGTTTGTATGTTATGTCGAACGGGAGGAGTTCAATGACCCATTTGGCAATCCGGCCCATGGCGTCGCGGTTGTTTATAATATCATTAAGTGGCACTTCCGAGGCTACTGTAACTAAACACTCTTGAAAGTAGTGTCGCAGCTTCCAGGATGCCATGAATACCACATAGGCTATCTTTTGATAATGTGGGCACCGTGATTTTCATGGAGTGAGGATAGTGGATACATAATATACCATCTTTTGAAGGGGGAATTTATGTCCGTCCGTTTCTCGTTTGACGACGAGCACTGCGCTTACAACCTGATGAGTTGCCGCAATGTACAACAACATTGGTTCGACGATGTTTGGCGCCGCCAGGATTGGGTTGGTTGCCAGTATGGCTTTTATTTCTTCCAATCTGGCTATGGCAGCGTCCGTCCACTCGAAGTGTTTGGTGCACCGAAGGAGGCGATAAAGGGGTAATGCCTTTTCTCCTAAGCGGGAGATAAAGCGGCTTAGAGCTGCCAGACATCCGGTTAATTTCTGGATTTGTTTGAGCTCCGTTGGGATAGCCAACTGTGACAGAGCTCGGATTTTGGCCGGATTTGCTTCAATTTCTCTAGTGGAGACAATGAAACCCAAGAGCTTTCCGGCTGGTACACCGAAAACGCATTTTTCCAGATTGAGCTTGATGTCGTATGTTCGGAGGTTGTCGAATGTGAGCCTCAAGTCGTCTATTAGAGAGTCGACGTGTTTGGTTTTCATGACCACATCATCATCTATGCCTCTATGGTTTTGCCGATCTGTTTCTCTAGACTTGTCTGAATCATGCGCTGATATGTTGCGCCAGCGTTTTTGAGCCTAAAAGGCATTGTGTTGAAACAGAAGGGGCCGTATGGTGTGATAAATGTCGTTGCGGCTTGGTCGGACTCCGCCATCTTGATTTGGTGGTAGCAGGAATATGCGTCGAGGAAACACAACGAATCGTGTCCTACGGTAGCATCGATAATTTGATCGATGTGCGGGAGGGGGAAGGGATCCTTTGGGCAAGCCTTGTTGAGGTGCTTGAAATCGACACATAGATGCCAGGATGTTTCCTTCTTTGGTACCATCACCAGGTTTGCTAGCCAGTCCGGGTGTTTCATTTCTCTAATGAATACGGCCTCCAATAACTTGGCTAGTTCCTCTCCCATAGCTTGTCTCTTAGGTTCAGAGAAACGCCAAAGAGTCTGCTTGACCGGCTTGGATCCCTTTAGAATATTAAGGCTGTGCTCAGCCAGCCTGCGTGGGATTCCTGGCATATCCGAGGGATGCCAGGCGAATATGTCCCAATTCTCGCGCAGGAACTCTCATAGCGCGGCGTCCACTACGGGGTTTAACTTTGCCCCGATGGAGGCTATTTTTGTAGGGTCCATTGGGTGGACTTGGAATTTGACTATTTCATCCGCTGGTTTAAAAGAGGTGGACTTGGATCTCTTGTCAAGTATCACGTCGTCCCTGTCCACTGTGGAGCGCAGCGCAGTTAATTCCTCGGCCGCAAGGGCTTCGGATAATGCCTTAAGGGCCAATGTGGCTATTTTGTTTTCGGCGCGGAGTGCTATGTCCGGATCACTAGCGAGAGTGATGATTCCGTTGGGCCCGGGCATTTCGAGCTTCATGTACTTGTAATGGGGTATGGCTTGGAAGATCGTGAACGCCTCCCGCCCTAAAAGGGCGTGGTATCCGCTACTGAACGGGGCCACTTGGAATGTAATTTCTTCGGACCTATAGTTCTCCAGCGTGCCAAATACCACATCTAGTGTGATTTTCCCAGCATAGCGTGCTTCCCGACTGGGGATGATTCCTTTGAAGGTTGTGCTATTTCCATTTTATGAAGAGTTTCCTCATAGATGAGGTTTAATCCACTGCCGCCGTCCATGAGTACTTTGGTGAGTCCAAAGCTGTCCACAATTAGACTGAGGACCAGTGCAGCTGGTGCTCGGGCTGTTCGGAATTTAGGTTTGTCACTGGCATTGAAGGTAATAGCCATGTCACTCCATGGATTTATTGCTGCCACGTGGTAGATTTCGGCAACGCTGCGGAGTGTTCGCTTGCACCTATTATTTGATGCAAAGGTCTCAAAGACTGTTAATACCGTATTGTTATCCACGGGATGGTGCTCTGTGGCATCTGGGTTGAGAAGATCCTCACCACTTTTGGCCACCTGCCGGAGTACCCAACATGCTCTAAGGCTGTGTGTTGGTATGGTATCCACCGTACTATGAATTTTGCAGGGTCCGTTGAGCCATCCCTCCAATATGGTTCCACGCCCTGTAGAGGGTCTTTTCTTCTTTGTAATTAACTCGGGTGTCTTATGATAGTGCGCCCTTTTATTTCAAACTGGGTGTATATTCGGAGCCGCATTATCCCAAAATTTCGTTTGGGTTTTCCAGGCGCTTTCCATCGCACAGTACTTTCGTACTATGGACGCCAAGTCGGCGAAGCGTGATATGTCACGGTGACTTATGGCATTAAGGATTCCCTTGTCCGTGCAATTATTGCATAAAAGTGAGATTGCGTCTTCCTCGCGACAGTCCTTAACCTTGTTCATCACAAGGAGGAATCTAGGCCAATAATGATGTACTGTTTCCTGGGGCTCTTGCCTGATGTGGGAAAGATCATTATGTTTGGGTGGGTGGGTGGAATTGAGTCCGAACCCTTACCCGATCTGAGACCTAGGGGCCGAGGAGTTTCCAATCTTGGAAGTTCGGGTTCCGAGATGTTGCCCGATAAGTCTGGCCCGCTGCCTGACTCTAGGTTCAGGGCTTGGGTGATGTCCTCCCGTAAATGGGTATCCAGCTCGGAGAGCTCAGGAATTCGGACATAGTTAGTCCTCAAGATAGAGGAAGAATCGCCGCATTGTTCCTCCACCACCGCAATATGATGGGTGACTGGTGGAGAGTTAATCTCCCTTTGACCGGGTTTAAGCCCAATCCGATCATAGTCCGTAGCGACTCCCAAGGCGGTGATGCGATCCAAGAGCTCGTTTAGGGATGAGAGCTCCATTGGATCCATCTGCTCGGCAAATTTCAAGCCGATGTGGATGCTGTTTTCGATGACCCGAGAAGTCATCGTCGATGCAGCAGCCGAACGGGCGGTCATGATGAAACTGCCTAGCCGGAGAGTTTGGCCGACAGCCAGGGCTCCCCCGGCGGTAATGTTGTTTTTAACAATAAGACGAGGCATCCTTCCTTATGGTGATGGCACAGTGGAACTCTCAATGAAAGCACCAATGTTGGTGTCAAAACCTACGGATCTTGGGTAGGGGGTACCGAACTGTGTGTCTAGGCGGATTGTAACAGGGGACACGATGTTTTACCCAGGTTCGGGCCCTCTTGATGGAGGTAATACCCTACGTCCTGCTTGATTGTTCTTGATAATATGAGTAGTACACGAGTTGATCTACCACGAGATCGTAGAGGCTAAACCCTAGAAGCTAGCATATGGTATGATTGTTGTTGTTGTTGGTCCTACGGACTAAACCCTCCAGTACATATAGACACCGGAGGGGGCTAGGGTTACACAGAGTCAGTTACAAGGAAGGAGATCTACATATCCGTATTGCCAAGCTTGCCTTCCATGCCAAGGAGAGTCCCATCCGGACACGGGACGAAGTCTTCAATCTTGTATCTTCATAGTCCAACAGTCCGACCAAAGGATATAGTCCGGCTGTCCAGATACCCCCTTGTCCAGGACTCCCTCACCCAGGAAGACCCGATCAGTCTCAGAATCCTGGTTACAACACATCTCGACAATGGTAAAACAAGACCAGCAAAGCCACCCGATGTGCCGACAAATCCCGATAGGAGTCGCACGTATCTCGTTCTCAGGGAAATACCGGATTAGACAGGCTACAAGTAAAACCAACCCTCGATTTTCCCTGAGGTGGCCCCACAGGCGGCTCGGTTCGGACCAACACTCAGGGGAGCACTGACCCCGGGGGGGGGGGGGTTAAAATAAAGATGACCCTTGAGTTTGCTGAACCTAAGGGAAGGTATATTGTATTAGGTAGGAAAATGGTAAAACCAAGGTTGGGCCTTGCTGGAGGAGTTTCATTCAAAGCAAACTATCAAGGGGTTCCCATAACACCCAACCGCGCTAGGAACACAAAATCAAGGAACATAACACCGGTATGACGGAAAACTAGGGCGGCAAGAGTGGACCAAAACACTAGGCATAAGGCCGAGCCTTCCAACCTTTACCAAGTATATAGGTGCATTAAAGTAAGTAAGAGATAATAATGATATCCCAAGCAAAAACCATGTCCCAACAAGGAACAAACTTCATCTTCACCTGCAACTAGAAACGCTATAAGAGGGGCTGAGCAAAGCGGTAACATACCCAAACAACGGTTTGCTAGGAAATGTGGGTTCAAGGCTTGACATGGCAATATGGGAGGCATGATATAGCAAGTGGTAGGTAGCGCGACATAGCAATAGAGCGAACAACTAGCAAGCAAAGATAGAAGTGATTTCGAGGGTATGGTTGTAACACCCCAAAATTTTAACCATGATTTATTAATTAAAATTTTGCCATGGTAAATTTAATTTTTATTTTCTGGATTTATCTTTTGATTTCAGAACTCCTCTTTTCTTTGATATTGTGGAGTTTTCACCCCAAGTGAAAACCTTTCAGAATATTGTTGGACTTGTATATCTTTCCAAGACCATTTCTTTTATCAGTGGAATTATTTCTATAATTATTTTTCCTGAGCTTTATTTCTTTAAAAATGGGTTTTCATAAGTTTTAGGGTACCATTTGCACTACAACCCTTTCAAATACTCCATTAAAATCCCCACCAAAAATTGGGGATGTCATGTGATGTTCCCACATCACTTTTATGCAAAAACCTCTTTTAGTCATTTGGAAATTTTGAGCCCTACCTCAAGTTTTCAAATCTGGATCAGTTTGTGGTTTGCACTGCAACCTATTTAGATATTCCTTTAAAAATTCCACCAAAGTTGGGAGATTTTAGTAGGAGTATATAATTCAACTTTATGCAAAAACCCTTTGGTATTCTTTGAAAAAATTGAGCAAAACATCCTCATCTTCATTCTGGTCTAGTTTAGTGTTTTGCACTGCATTCACATTTTATCTTTCCCTATTGCCCTTGATCTTTATCCTTCTTGTAAACCACCTTACCAAACCCCTAAGTCCAGGAGATTGGACCCATTGGAGTATTTTTGGTCCATGCAATAATGCCTTTCATTTTCTGTCCAGATTTGGTTTTCTCAAAAACTTGCACTAACAAGTTTCTGGTCTTGTCAAACTAACCTTGCCACCAGCACCTACATATAAAGAGACTATGATCTGGAGTTTTTGGCCACCGGTAGAGATGCCTAGATGCCCATGGGATTCTGTCGAGCACGTTAGGAGCATGGTCAGTTTTGGCATGCTTTTAGACTTGCATTAGGAAGTTGCTCTAATGGCCTTACCAGCATGTCTATTAGCTCTCATAGAGTCATTAGCCTAGTTCTGTTTAGTTGCAGAGGCATCAGAGAGGCCTAGAACGTGTTGGCATTTTGTCGAACACCTGGCGTGCGTGCTCTGGGCGCGCCCAGAGTGCTCGTTTTGCACGCGCGCACAACCGAGCCGTCACCTCTTGCCCCTGGCCTCCGCTCGCCCCCAGGGCCGCGCCTCGTCCTCATCCACTCGCCAGAACCCTCCAAACCACCCCTGGCGCCCTACAGCGCTGCCGTCAGAGCCCCTTGGCGGCACGCCGGCGTCCACAGCACGCCCCTGCCATGGACGGCGCCGCCCGAGCCACAGCCGCGCGCCAGCTCGCCCCTAAGCAGCACGAGCTAATCCACGCACACGTCCGCTAGCGCCCGTCGTCGCCATGCACCCCCTGGCTATAGAATGGCAGTTCACCGTTCCTATCCACGGCCGCCGTCGGAACCGACCTCAACCGCTATAAATAGGGACCCCCGAGCTCGTCCAGACCCTCAGGAGACCTTAGTCCGTCCCTCTAGAGCCCCCACGGCCACCAATCGACGGAGGGAGGCTTTCTTCCTCGTCTCCGATCAGTTCGGCCGCCGCCATGCTCCGGTGCTGAACATCATGAGCAGGGCCTCCCCTGTCCTTCCAGCACCACCATCCTCTCCCTCTCTACCTTGCGGAGCCACCCCACCTCTCAAACACGATCAGGAGCCACCGTAGCTCGAGAGCCCAATCCTCCCGAAGCCACCATCCGCCGCGGAGCTCGCCGCCGGCGACTCCCTTCGTCCCCACCAGCCCTTCGACCACTGGGAGGACCGCCATGGACTGGTGTATCCATCCCTGCCCTCGGGACCCCATGGGGAGCCGCCGTTCCTCGACAGCGATCGCCGGAGCCCCGCCTCAGCTCGGCCAGAGGAGGAAGGAGGCGCGGGCAACTGGTCAAAAAAGACCAGTGGGCCCAAGGGACCCACTGTCAGCGACACAGCGATGGCCCGCGCTGGCTTAAGTGGAAGCATACTCCACCGATTACGTCTTCGCTAAAAGAAAAGCGTAAGCTCCCCGAAACGTTTTCTTTTTCTGTTTTTTATTAAAAACAGATTTTTGACTAAACTTTGACTGGCTATAACTTTTTAAATATAAGTCCAATTGACTTGATTCTTTTTATGCTGTTTGTCAAATTTTGTCTAGCTTATTTTCATATTTATTTGAAAATTTTCCAAGCAACTTTTTTGTACTGTTTTGAAACTATGTTTTAATTTAGATTTTCTTAAAATAGGATTTTTGAAGAAGGAAGCAACTTTCAAAAGTGCACTCTCACTTGCATACTCTTCAAAAATTCTGAACCCCGACATAATATTTGTTGTGTGTCATTTGATGCAAATACGACACCACCTTGACGCGAAGTATTCGGTATTTTATGTGGTGTCATGATCATACTCATGAGTGCATATCGATGATTCCGTCCTGTTGGAATTTGATATGTTTGTGATACTAATCACCCTCGTATGCCTTTTATGCCTACCGGAGGGAATCCAGGAAAGCCTCTGTCTTGGGTAGACACGAGCTTGTCTCTAGTTCTTCATCGAGACGGTTGTGTCCGGTAAGGCATGGCGAGGTATGATGAGTGGTGATTCTGTCTGATTGGTGTGAAATATATTTCTTATGCTTATCATGTAGGAAATGCTTTAACCTCCTGAGTCGACCATAGATCGAGTCTTATTCCGTAACCCCCATACTTGTTTCGTACTACCACTCGTCCCTGACATAGGTAGGGTACGGTTCAGTAAGTTGTCAACCCCTTCCTAGCACACACCGTACAGAGAGGCCATGGTGGAAGATATCGGCTGCATCCGGTAGGCATGCCACCTGGTCCGGGGGCATGGGTGTTTTCGGTTGGAGCCGAAGGGGGTAGCTCCCCTAGTTTGCGCGTGTTATAAATTTTGTGATCCCATGCTATTCGAGGTTGTAGCATTCCCACTTAGAGTTTCTCTTAACGGGTGTCGTGGGTGATTCCAGACACTGGTAAGTTAGGCTGGTGTGTGCGGTCAGGTGTGTTTTCAATTAAAAGAGCGTAGACGGAATTAGTCCCGATGGACTAAAGGAATCCGTTACTCGTGGGTAAAGAGTACACCCTCTGCAGAGATTATATCTGTTCGAATAGCCGTGTCCACAGTTAAGGACTACAGTCTGGGATGGGTCAAGTGTCGGTCTTAGTGTCGATCTTCCGAGGAAAGATTGCTAAACCATAACATGGATCATGTCTTCTGACTCATGATGATTATGATTACTGTTATTATGGACTAACCATTTACATTATTTGAATATCCCTGGGACGGTTCTACCTCCTGGATATTCACTGTGATTGTTCTCATATAAGCCCTTTATGTGGTGTCGCGGAGACGCCCGACTGTGGCATGCTTGTTATTCATTTACTTATAAGCCCTTTATGTGGTGTCGTGGAGACGTCCGACTGTGGCATGCTTGTTATTCATTTACTTATAAGCCCTTTATGTGGTGTCGCGGAGATGCCCGACTGTGGCATGCTTGTTATTCATTTACTTATAATCCCTTTATGCGGTGTCTCTCAGACGCCCGACTGAGGCATGCTTTATATTATTATCCTTGCGAGGCGTCGCTTCAGACACCCGATCTATGCATTCTAATTCTACTCTCTGACTACATATTCATATTTGACATGAATAACCTACTTGCTTCCATCATGGATTTTTATTTCGTGACTAACGCTGTGATCATGGAATATCTCAGAGCACGATTACCATTTATTATATTATACATGTGTTCATAATGTTTGCGAGTACATTCAAAGTACCCATTGGCTTGTCCCTGGCTATTGTCTTGGCCAGATTTCTTGCGTGGAGAGGAGTGTTGCGATGACAGCCTCGGAACCTACACAATGGTGATAGTAGCCTCGCGAAGATAGGAGTTATCCAGGTTAGCTCTTCCTGTGGGAAATGGAGTCCCACAGACGTTGATGAACCACAACCTGCTTCCGCCATCAACCACTAGAAACCATTTGTTGTACTCATAGGCTAGGATGGTCTTGTACTACAGATTTTGTATTTTGCTTGGAGTTTCTGTATCAAGTTGGTGTCTCATCAGCTAACAGTAATCCTGGGCTGGTCAGCACAAGGGCCATTTTCTAGGAAATTAATATCCCGAAAACCCGGTCCTGACAATGGTCATCTTGCCTGCAAAGTTCTCAGAGTTGTCGAAAGATTGATCCTCGTAAGCGTTCTTAACAGGTTCCTCACTCACGCAAGAACACATGGCACGATAGCAAGCAATGGAACAACAAATCAATCATGGTGCTATGCACAAGCAACATCATGCAAAACATGGCACGATATGCAAGATGTGATATGCAATGCATATGCGTGCTCCAGAAGGAAAGGAAAGATTAAGGCATCAACTTGGCAAACCAAGTGTGCCACTAGAAAGATGAGATGATTTCAATTGAAATCGATATAAAGATCACCGGAAACGGATGCACCGTTTGCAATAGACAAGCAAAACAAGAATGGTGCAAAACTATAATTAATAGCATGATGCTACTTAGCATGTAACAATAAACTAAGCTACTACACTCCAACATAACAACAAAGCATATGGAAGTGATGTACAAGAGATGCTTGACAAAACATTAACACTGAGCTATGGCTAAAACACACTAGAACAGGTTCAAACAAGCATGGCAAAAGTGCAAAAGGTAACAGTTTCAAAGACTTAGTGAAAATACTAACAAGGCAAAACAGCATCAGGAAGCCAAGTTTAGAGCTAGCAAACAACATGCCACAGGTACATATCATAGCAAATAAAGGCATGGCATGATTTTACTAAATTCATAGATCAAAAGTCCCTTACTGAACATGATCCAAAAAGGCTCAGAAAATATGATGGCACCCATGTAAACATAGCAAGTTTTATTAACAGGTTCAGACATGGCAGAAAATAGAGCATGGCAAAACAGATTATGAAAGCAACTTGGCATGCTTGTTTCACTCATCATAGTGCACAAAATTACATGGAATAAATACTAGCATGTATTAGGCATGAAAATTAATCTAACCATGTGACAAACACCAACATAGCATGATTGAAATAAATCACACAAAAATGACTAAACATCATAATGATGTAAAATGGCATGTTCATGAACTTGCTCAAATGCAGAAACTAATGCCACCACTGGATTGGTCGGATTTTTCTACCCCAAAACCATATATAATATGTTGGGGTTGCTGTAGAAAAATCCCCACAAATGCCCTAAGATGCAACCTCCCTAAAAAGGAAAAAGAAAGAAATGGAAAAAACCATAAATGGAAACATCGCGATCTGGACTTGCTAGATAAGGAAAAGGCCCGATCTGGAAAGATCTAAAATGGGCAAGCTGCCCGATTGTGTAAAAGACAGTGGCGTGAGGATGACATGTGGGCTCGTGGGTGCGCGTGTCGGTGTGAGGCTGACAGGTGGGAACCTGGCCTCTGCCTCACTGACCATTGGGTTTGGCTTGGGGCCCACAAGGCGGTGACGCAAGCGCGCGGGAGCAGGGGAAAATAGAGGAGGGGTTCGGCGGCAACCGAGCGCGGCGGAGGCCTCACCGTAGTTGCTCCGGTGGCCTAGCGGAGCATCGGAGAGGTGCAACAGGGCCGCAGGAGGGTCTTGCACTCGTACATGCAACGCACGGCACCGGGCGACGCCGGAGTCAACACCGGCGATGAGGAGCAGAGGCGGCGACATGAAGACGAGCACGATGCGACAACGAGCCTAGCGAGGTACTACGCGCGAGGAGTTGGCCTGCGCGACACGGCGACCACGAAGGACATGCGTGGAGGAGCTACAGAGGTCAGGCACTTGGTGGTGACGAGGCTCGACGGCGGCGGGTTCGGGCATATGGCGGATCGAAGCTACGGCACGGCAAAGCCAAAATGAAGGGGTCAGGGGGACGCGGTTGCTCACAACAAACACGACGGTGGCCTCGGTGCGGCGATAGGTGGACGGAGGCGTCCGGAACCAACGACGATGTGGCGGAGGCCAAGGCAGAAGAAGCCGGAGTGGATGACAAGGAACTTGGCGATCCTCGTGCTGTAGGGGACGTAGGAGACGTAGTGGACGACGAGGAAGCAGAGAGACAAGCTTGGAGAGGCGGACGTCGACACGGTTCATGCCGGCGACGAGCTCATGCTCCCAGATGCGCTCGAGACTTGGCCAAAATGACAGATCTAGTGGCTAAACCTACCAATCGACGGCGGCGGCGGAGGAGGGAAACCCTAGGAGAGGCAAGGGACAAGGAGTGGGGGCTTAAGAGGGGCTAGGGTGAGCGGCGCGAGCTCACGCGCTTTCGTGCTCGGGGTCCCCATGGTGATGGCGAGAGGAGAGGGAAAAGGTGGGTTAGGGGAATAGGGAAGGCGCTGACGAGCGGGCCCGGGACGGCCACATGGAGAGGGGCTAGCGGGGGTATGCGCGCGCGGGTGAGAAAATGAGAGAGAGGGTGAGCGAGCTGGCTGGTTGGCACGCTGGGCTTGCTGGCGCGGGGGCGAGCTGGGCCAGCCTGGGAGGCCGAGGCCCGGTTGGGTGCTGCTGCTGCTGGGCTGCTCTACTACTTTCCTTTTCCATTTCTTAAGATAGAAAAAACAAAAGGAAAAGCACAAGGGGATTGGGGAGGAGTTTGAGTAATATAAGAATATCCTCATGATCCTGAATTTGTGTAGCACTTAATAAAATTGCTTTGGTAATTTTTAAAGGTAGAAAAATATTCCAAGTTTGAATTAAAATTCAAACTTGATGCATTTTTTAACCCAACCAAAACAATTCTAAATGAGGTGATATTTGGCAGGGGGTTCAAGGCATGGTGCTAGAATTTTGGGAAAAGATGAGCATTATGGAGGAGGGTAGAGGTGCACTTGCAAAAGTGAAGGAAAAGAGAAGCAGAGGTGGTGATGAGGGGGGGATGATGAAACTTGGAACCCAAGGAACATGCCGTAATGCAACATGCTACAAGATGAAGATGCACATGATGACGCCATGATGCAACAAGATGAACATGATATGAAATGCATGACATGAACAAAAGCAAAACGAAGAAAAAACCCAACCACAGAAGGAAACTCATAACTTAAAGCCGGAAATAGCAAGAGTCGGAGTTACAAATATGGAAAGTTACATCCGGGGTGTTACAACACTCCACTACGAAAGGATCACGTCTCGAGATCTAGGACTGTAAGAACTCCGGATATTCGGAACGGAGGTGGTCCTCGCGTTCCCAGGTGGCTTCTCGGTCAGAATGGTATGACCACTTCACTTTCAGGAATTTCATAGACTTGTTGTGAGTCTTGTGCTCAGTTTCTTCAAGAATAGCAACGGGGTGCTCATGATAAGAAAGATCTTCTGGGAGATCAATCTCTTCGAAGTTGATGGTGCGCTCAGGAGTCTTGAAGCACTTGCGAAGATGTGACACGTGAAACACATCGTGCACATTTGCGAAGTTAGGCGGAAGCTCAAGTTGATAGGAGAGATCACCTATTTTTCCAATGATCTTGAAAGGACCCGCATATCTAGGGGCAAGCTTCCCTTTGATACCGAAGCAACGAGTGCCTTTCATTGGAGAGTCGCGGAGGTAGACATGGTCTCCAATCTCGAAAGACAAGTCACGGTGCTTGTTATCATAGTAACTCTTCTGGCGCGATTGCGTGGCTTTGAGATTTTCACGGATGACTTTACACATTTCTTCAGCCTCTGTGATCAAGTCGTTGCCAAGAAGTTGGCGTTCACCAGTCTCTGACCAATTGAGAGGAGTACGTCACTTTCTGCCATAGAGAATCTCGAATGGGGCCTTGCCCTAACTTGCTTGAAAGCTGTTGTTCTAGGAGAACTTGACATATGGGAGACAATCTTCCCACTTCATACCGAAGGAAATGACACAAGCCCTAAGCATATCTTCAAGGATTTGATTGACTCGCTCGACTTGGCCACTAGTTTGAGGATGGAAGGCTATGCTGAAGTGAATGTTGGTGCCCATGGCCTTCTGGAAGGAGTCCCAGAATTTAGAAGTGAAGATGCTTCCACGATCTGAAGATATCAACTGTGGAATTCCGTGTAAGGAGACAATCTTGGAGGTGTATAGCTCTGCCAGCTGAGCTGCTATGATAGATTCTTTGATCGGAAGGAAATGAGCCACTTTAGTAAGCTTGTCGATGACAACGAAGATAGCATCATTTCCATGCTTGGACTTGGGAAAACCAATGACAAAGTCCATCTCAATATGATCAAACTTCCATTCTGGAATAGCAAGAGGTAGGAGGAGACCAGATGGCCTTTAGTGTTCTGCTTTCACCCTTCTTCAGACATCACATTCATTCACGAATTGAGCGATTTCTCACTTCATTCGAGTCTACCAATATGACTGGTTGAGGTCATGGTACATCTTCGTACTTCTAGGATGAATGGATAGAAGGGAATTGTGAGCCTCGTTCATAATGACTTTCCTTAGACCACCTTTAGGAACCACAGTTCGATCCTCGAAGAATAGAGTGTCTTTGTCATCAATGCGATGGCACTTGTATTTGGGTTGGCTCTTGGCAATCCCATTTTCACCTTCTTCACCATGGAATCCAGGAGTTGTGCCTCACGAATTTGATCTTCCAAAGTAGGAGAGACTTGGAGGTTGGCAAGAAAGCCTTGACGAACAACTTGGAGATTCAGTTTGCGAAAAGCTTCATAAAGGTCCGGTTGGAAGGTCTTGAGAATCAAACTGTTGCAGTAAGCCTTCCTGCTCAAAGCATCTGCAATGACATTGTCCTTGCCTGGAGTTTACTCAATACTCGGATTGTATTCTTGAATCATTTCGACCCAACGAGTCTGCCTAAGGTTGAGGTTGGGTTGAGTGAAGATGTACTTGAGGCTCTTATGATCTGTGAAGATGTCCACTTTCCTTCCCAACATGAGATGTCTCCATGTTAATAATGCATGGACCACTGCCGCCAACTCAAGGTCGGTCGTGAGTGGGGTAGTTCCTTTCGTTGGTCTTCAAATGGCGAGAGGTATAGGCCACAACTTTCTTCTCTTGCATTAACACAGCACCGAGACCTTGCAGGGAGGCATCACAGAAAACTTAGAATGGCTTGGATTCATCAGGAGGAGTCAAGACAAGAGTTGTGACTAACTTCTCTTTGAGGGTGTTGGAAGCAATGTCACATTCAGGCGTCCAGACATACTTGACATGCTTCTGGAGGAGGTTGGAAAGAGGCTTTGCAATCTTAGAGAAATTTTCAATGAATCTTCGAGAATAGCTTGTAAGTCCAAGAAAACTACGGTGCTGCTTGACATTCTGAGGAGGTTCCCAATTTACAATTGCAGATACCTTCTTGGGATTAATAGAGATGCCTTTTGTGGAGATGATATGACCAAGGTAAAGAACTTCGTCAAGCCAGAACTCGCACTTTGAAAACTTCGCATAGAATTTATGCTCTCTGAGTTTATCAAGGACCAATCTCAAATGCTTGGCATGATCCTCCTTATTCTTGGAAAAAGACCAATATATCATTGAGATACACCAGGACGAAATCATTTGTGAAGGGTTGAATATGAAGTTCATCATGCGAGAGAATGTTGGAGGAGCATTGACAAGGCCGAAAGACATGACAATATATTCATAAGAACCATAGCTCGTTCTGAATGCATTCTTGGGGATATCTTCTTCACCAATATATCATTGAGATTCCAGGTTGACCTTTTTGGAGGTCAAGCTTGGAGAATACTTGGGCACCTTTAATTTGCTCGAAAAGCTCATTAATGTTGGGAAGTGGATACTTATTCTTTATTGTCTTCTTGTTCAATGGACAGTAGTCGACGCAGAGTCATTCCGTTCCATCCTTCTTCTTGACAAAAAGAACACCACAACCCCATGGAGATGAACTCAGTCTGATCAGACCCATACGCTCTTGTTCATCGATTTGTTTCTTCAACTCCTTCAACTCCTCTGGTCCAAGATTGTAAGGACGCTTGCAAACAGGTTCCATGCCAGGCTCAAGATCGATAACGAATTCAACTAGCCGGTGAGGAGGAATTCCCGGAAGCTCTTCTGGAAAGATTCCTTGATATTCGCAAACGACTGGAATCTAAGAGATGGCATTCAACTCGCCCTTCTCATTGAGAGAAAACAGCCGAATGGTTTCATCACGAGCGGCATAGATGATCACATCCTCAAACGAGTGTGTCAATTGAATCTGCCTGGCAGCACAATCAAGCTGAGCCTTGTGCTTAGAAAGCCAGTCCATGCCGAGAATTAGATTAATATCCGAGTCACCAAGAAGAATTGGAGAAGACAGAAATTTATAGTTGCCCATCTCTATACCAACATTCAGAACCATCATGCTAGATCTCAAACACCTAGCCGGAGAAACAACTTGCAGAGCTCTAGGTAGGACCCTTGTGTCAAAATTGTGCTTCAATGCAAATGGTTATGACATGAAAGAATGCGGTGCACCAGTGTTAAAAAGAACTTCTGCAGGAATATTATTAATAGGAAGATTACCCATGATCACTTCTAAAGGATCCTCTGCCTGAGATGCGTTCATCATGTTGACCTTAGCATGCTTGGGATTATGCTTGAGTATTGCATTGCTTGAAGATCTCACAGGAGGAGGAGGCGGAAGGCTCCTTTGGTTGAAGCACTTGTTTGCATAGTGCCCTTTCCACTAACACTTGTTGCAAGTAACCTCTAAGAGCGGACGGTGGTAAGGAGCACATGACCTTGGAGCTTGAGGTTGAGCTTTGTTCTGATAGACTGGGTTGGGTGGGTGGGAAGATACATTGTCACCTTTGTTCTTCTGCTGGTAGGATTGACGAAACGGAGGAGGAGACAACCAGAACTTCTGTTGCTTTGCTGCCACTTGTGAGGAAGAAGGCTGAACTGCGTCCCTGACTCTCTTCTTAGATGCCTCACACTTGAGCTGAGCAGCTTCTTGGTTTAGTGCCATATTGTAGAATTGATCAAACTTGGTCGGCTCAAGAAGCACGAGAGCTAATTGTAGATCTTGTCTGAGGCCACCTCTGAATTGATAGATCATGCTCTTCTCATCAGGAATGTCTTGTTGTTTAGCGAAGCAAGCAAGTTTCTGAAACTGGATATTGTATTGATACACAGACATGCTGCCTTGCTTGAGATTGCGGAACTCCTCACGCTTGCTCTCAGCAACGCTTGGTGGAATGTGATGAGCTTTGAAGTCTCGGCGGAAATTATCCCAGGTAATCACACAACCTCCTCTGGAATCCCTGTATTGTTGATACCACTCTGCAGCTTGATCCTTGAGTTGAAACGAAGCAAACTTGACAAAATCCTCAGGTCTGGCATTGCTACATTCAAAATGTTTGCATATGTGCACGAGCCAATCATCGGCATCTATGGCCTCAACACAGTTGCTGAAGGACTTCGGATGGTTTGCGAGGAACTGGTTGAGGGTAGCAAACTAAGGCTGGTTGTTGCTTTGGCCTTGATTTCCTTGGTTGCCTTGCCCTTGGTTGCGCTCTTGCAAGAGCTGTAATAGCATCTGAGTATTGGCGTTGGTGGCTGCCATGAAAACTTGCCATGCCTCCGGAGGTGGAGGGTTCGACTGATCCCCATCATTGCGGTCCAGATTTTGACGCATTGGAGGAGCCATCCTAGAGAGGTTGGCATCCGTTAGCATCTTGAAAGACATATATTCAAGCTGAATCAATGGATCGAAATTGCAACATAAAGTCTTAACATTCAAATAGGGATGAACTAATGAATTCCAAAGTAAATCATCACACGTCCATTAAGTTGAGAAGCCACTTAGATAAAGGTAGATGAATAAAGCAACAAGATACATATATGAACATATAAGTGGTAAGGATTACCCAATCACAAACCAAATACCTACGGGAAGAATTACTAGAGCTACTTGAATTCCCACCTATAAAACTCCCGAAACTTTCTGGTTATGCAATCAGGTGTCGGGGATACAGGGGAAGCATAATATCTCACCCGAACTAACAAATCCTACATCCAGCTATATCCATCCTTCAACACATAACAAGAAACCTTCAGAAACCATGTACCTCAACCTTCGAAAAGCATCCGTTATACGAGTATGGCAATACACCCGAACTCCCGCCCCAGTACTGGGTGGCATTGAGGTTATCTCACCAACAACTGCATAAAAGAGATTTTCGATGTCGGCGAACTCAGGTATTCCAGAACTGCAACGATAAATTTGTGACGACAACACCTCGGAGCTCAACTCCCCGGGACACTGCCACAACCCCTAAATGTCAGGAGGCACCAAGAACAATGTTCTCGTCACAAAACCATCAGAACGATTCCAAGATACCCGTGTGATCCTAATTTTTTTCATGAAATTTGAGGAGAGAAGAGTCAAAACTTCTACGTCAGGAGGCCTCACCAGAGCGACGAAGGGGCTGAGGCGTAAAAAGAATCCTACTCTCCGATATATATAATCCTAAGACTCAAAACATTTTGTTCTAGACACAACAACGTCAGCGATTCGATCAAGAAGGGGGGTTCTAAGTCAGGGAAGGCTCTGATTACCAACTTGTCACACCCACAATGCACTATATCTCCCATGTGTCGGGGCACAACTTAGAGGCATAGCCGCATGGTAGGTCTGTCGCAAGAGGGGTAATCTTTACACATCCCATGTACTGAATAAGAAAGGGATAAAGATTTGGCTTACAATCGCCAGTTCACACAATACATAAATAGTTCATACATCATCCAAAATACATTCAAAGGTCTGACTACGGAAACAAAACAAAAGAAGTCAAACCCAAATGCTAGATCCCCGATCGTCCCAACTGGGCTCCACTACTGATCATCTGGAAAAGAAACATAGTACCGACCCAAGTCTTCATCGAATTCCCACTTGAGTTCGAGTGCATCGCCTGCACTGGTACCGTCGGCACCTGCAACTGTTTCGAGGTATTTGTGAGTCACGAGGACTCATCAATCTCACACCCTCGCGATCAAGACTATTTAAAAGGGGTAGTGACGTGGAGCTGCTGCAAGCACTAGCATGTATGGTGGCTAACATACGCAAAAGAGAGCGAGAAGAGAAACAACACACGGTCGAGAAGCTAGAAGAGATCAAGAAGTGATCCCAAAAGTACTTACGTTCAAGCATAACACAAGACCGTATTCTCTTCCCGGACTCCGCCGAAAAGTGACCATCACGGCAACACACGCGGTTGATTCATTTTAATTAAATTAAGTGTCAAGTTCTCTACAACCGGATATTAACAAATTACCATCTGCCACATAACCGCGGGCACGGCTCTCGAAAGTTTATACACTGCAGCGGTGTCCCAATTTAGCCCATCACAAGCTCTCACGGTCAACGAAGGATATTCCTTCTCCCAGGAAGACCCGATTAGTCTCGGAATCCTTGTTACAAGACATCTCGACAATGGTAAAACAAGACCAGAAAAGCCACCTGATGTGCCGACAAATCCCGATAGGAGTCGCACATATCTCGTTCTCAGGGAAACACCGGATGAGACAGGCTACGAGTAAAACCAACCCTCGAGTTTCCCCGAGGTGGCCCCGCAGGCGGCTCGGTTCAGACCAACACTCAGAGGAGCACTGGCCCCGGGGGGGGGGGGGGTTTAAAATAAAGATGACACTTCAGTCTGCAGAACCCAAGGGAAGGTATATGGTGGTAGGTATGAAAATGGTAAAACCAAGGTTGGGCCTTGCTGGAGGAGTTTTATTCAAAGCGAACTGTCAAGGGGTTCCCATAACACCCAACCACGTAAGGAATGAAAAATCAAGGAACATAACACCGGTATGACAGAAAACTAGGGCGGAAAGAGTGGAACAAAACACCAGGCATAAGGCTGAGCCTTCCACCCTTTACCAAGTATATAGGTGCATTAAAGTAAATAAGAGATAATAATGATATCCCAAGCAAAAACCATGTCCCAACACGGAACAAACTTCATCTTCACCTACATCTAGCAACGCTATAAGAGGGGCCGAGCAAAGCGGTAACATAACCAAACAACGGTTTGATAGGAAAGGTGGGATGAAGGCTTGACATGGCAATATGGGAGGCATGATATAGCAAGTGGTAGTTAGTGTGACATAGCAATAGAGCGAACAACTAGCAAGCAAAGATAGAAGTGATTTCGAGGGTATGGTCATCTTGCCTGCAAAGTTCACAGAGTTGTCGAAAGCTTGATCCTTGTAAGCGTTCTTAATAGGTTCCTCGCTCACGTACTCGTCTCTCAGCTCTACCCAAAGCAAAACACAAAGCAATGGAACAACAAATCAATCACGATGCAATGCACAAGCAACATGACGCAAAACATGGCATGATATGCAAGATGTGATATGCAATGCATATGCGTGCTCCGGAAGGAAAAGAAAGTTCAATGCATCAACTTGGAAAACCATGTGTGCTGCTGGAAAGATGAGTTGATTTCGGTTGAAATCGATATAAAGATCACCGGAAATGGATGCACGGTTTACAATAGACAAGCAAAACAAGAATGGTGAACTAAATCATATGCTACCTGCAATTGGGCATTTAAATGCTATATATTATCTTAAGTGCTCAATTAATTCTGAACTTAAGTGTGGGCTGTTAGGAATAATCCTAACAGAGCCCACAATTATTTTCAGGCTTTTTGGAAATGTTTTGGTATTTTAATAAAGCTCAGAAGTTACAGAAAAATAGAAAACATGAAATAAAAGAGAGAAAGAGAGAGAGAGACTTACCTGGCCTTACCTGTGCAGCCCACCTGTCCGGCCTAGGCGGCCCAACACTGTTCCTTGCCTAGCCTAGGGACAGTGGCGTCTTCTTCCTCGTGCTAGTGGGCACGAGGGCGTGTGCCCGCCACGCGCGCCCACGCGCCTGGCCACCTCCTGCTTCCAGCAGCTACCTCGACGCCAGGACGTCGCCACGCACCCCCTGGTCCCTCTCGCTCACTTTCCCGTCCTCATCCCCTCCTCTATCCCTCTCCGTTGAGCTCCACCGAGCAATTTCGTCGCCGCCATTTGTTGCCACCGTGCCCAGAGCCACCCCTCACCCCTCTGACGTGCCCATGTGCTCCGCCTCTGTCGTCTATGCCTCCTGGACAACTCACGCAATGCCGGACGTCCCCGAATGCTCTCCACACCGTCTTCTTCAACCTCGGTCCGCCGAGATCGCCATCACCGCCCCGCTTGCTCCGGCCCCTCCCCGCGCTCGCCGACCTACCCTACACGATTCCTGTGAGCCTCGACACCATATCCCCCTTGTCTTCGCGACGTTTCCTAGCTCTAGTCGCCATTTCGCCGATGTCCGAAATGCGCCGCCACCCGGGCTCGTCGCCGGTGGTGCTCGGGTGACCATATGGTCCCGGGCTTGTGCCAATTGCACTCCCTGCATTGCGTAGAAGCCATAGGTGCTAGCGCCGCCCCGCCTATGCCACTATAGCAACGAGCCCGAGCTCGATTGAGCTTCGGCCACCGCCGAGCTCGTCGTCGGCGCCACTCCGGCCACTCCCCGGCCGCGCCACCACCACGGTTGGATGCGGACGAGTGTCCGCATCCCGTAGATGTGCTCCGCGCGCCAAAACGATGCTCTGTAGGAGAATCCCGCATCGCACAGCCGCGTCTGGACTCGCCGGCGGCTAAACACCGGCTACCCCTGACCCGTTGACCGACGTGGGTTGACCCCACTGCCCGGTTTGACCTCCCCCCTCTCTCACTAACTTGTGGGCCCCGCCCAACTAATTACTCTAGTTAACACTAATTAACTAGTTAGGTTAGTTACTACCGTCACTGACTAGTGGGCCCTGCCCAGTTAGTTAGGGCTAACTAACTTAGTTAGTTGACTGGGTCACTAACCAGTGGGTCCCACTGGTCAGGTTTGACCCAGTCGACGCCTGTTGACTGCTGACGTCACCCTGACGTAGTGCTGACGCAATAATGTAATTTCTGGATTAAAAACAATTCTGGAAATTCCTGAAATTGCTTTAAACTTCAAAAATTCATAGTAATTCAACCATAACTCAGATGAGGATAATTTATATATGAAAAATGATCAGAAAAATCCAAAGAATCTGAATATGGCATTTACATGCATGTTTTAACAAGTTAAACTCACTAATTAGGACAATTCATGATTATGGAATAAATGGTAATTAGTTTTGGAGTTGGAATTTTCTATAGGTTTGAATTCCACTTCAATGAATATGACTAACTGTGGCACTAGGTCAATTCAGTACTTTCATATGACATATCATTCATATGAATGTGCATTGCATTGATTGTGGTTCCTTTTGTGTTTGCCGGTGGTTGTTCCCTCTTAGTAGACTATGTTTCGCACGATGAGTTCGATGACACCGATGAAGAGCTATAATATCTTCAGAATTGCCAGGCAAGCAAAACCCCCCTGTTCATTCCAATGCAATCCCACTCTCTCGCTCCTACTCTCTTTTACTGCATTAAGACAACAATGATTCAACGGTTACATGTTGCGGTAGTTGAACCCCTTTCCTCTGCATGACCTGTCATTGCAACAGTAAATAGATGAAACCCGCTAGCATGAGTAGGAGTTGTTTGAGCCCTGATGTGCCTACTCATTCATGCTTATTTGTCATGCCTGCTATTTCTTAGAGTTGTGTCAGGTCTGATTCATCGAGGATGAATTCGAAAGTTGAGAACATGTCCTACTGTTGGTGAGCTAAGTGTGTTGAACACCATTTGGTAAAGGTATCGATGAGAGGCCATGTAGGAGTACATGGTGAGTTGTTTCATTGGAACCGTCCTTAAGCACCGAGATCTGTATGTGTGATTTAAGAATCAGTTACTACCATGCATTGGGCCCGAAACCAATGGACCCACTCAGCTTCTTAACCAGCCTAGTCCTTTGTCCAGGAGTTGGAACTAGTTTCTGGTGTTTATAGGATATGTGTTAGCGGTCGTGCGTAGCACTGACCCTAGGGGTGGGCTATGTTGCGGTAGATACACCATGGCACGGTGTACCGAGTCGCCCGTTTGGTGTCTCGGGAACCCTGTACACATCGTTCGGGGCCGTATGTGGAAACCTCGGCCGGACTCCCTGCGGATGGAACCTGGATAGGCGATAAACCTAGACTAGAGACTTGAGTGATTAGGTTGGCCGTGGCCAACACCCTTGTTGGGCTTCCGCTTGAAGGTTGCCAAGTACATGTCGTGTAAACGACGGTAAGTGGTGAGAGCTTGTGTGAAGAAGTACACCCCTACAGGGTTAACATCATCTATTCGAATAGCCGCGTCTGCAGAAAAGGACTACTCGGTTACCTATACAGTTCATAGACAAGTGAAAGTGGATACTCTAAAACTCGCAAGATAAGCGTGAGTGCTATGGATGGCCTTCTCATAGGGAGACGGGAGCGGATCCATAGTGGTGTATTGATATGGTGAATATGTGGACTCGTGTGCGCCACCTCAAAGAGTTACTTGCAGTCATAGTTTAGGATAGCCACTGAGTCAAAGCTGGCTTGCTGCAGTCAAACTCCACCACCCCCTTTGTTGATACTGATGCATATGTAGCTAGTTCTGATGTAAGTCTTGCTGGGTACATTTGTACTCACGTTTGCCTATTTTATGTTTTGCAGAGAGACGTCAGTCTCGCTAGTAGTTCCGTCTGGACTTCGATGTTTAGCTTGATACCTCAGCTACGATCTTGTGCCCTCGGCAAGATTTGGTAGATAGTCAGGCTTCTTAGCCTTTTTCATTTGTAGATGTCTGTACTCAGACATGTTATGCTTCTGCATGTGCTTGTTGCTTGTATGCTTTGCATGTTCAGCCATGAGACCCATGTTTGTAATACTTGGCTCCTCAGAGCCTCATGAATAAATACTTTAAGTTGTAGAGTCATGTTGTGATGCCATGTTGTATTTGCACATATCGAGCATATTGTGTGTATGTTGTTGAAATTCTTGGTATGTCTGGGATCCGACAACCTAGTTGTCTATCCTTGGTAGCCTCTCTTATGGGGAAATGTAGTCTAGTGCTTCCACTGAGCCATGGTAGTCTGCTACAGCCCGGTTTACCGGAGTCCTGTTAGCCCTGTTACTACTGCTCGGGAACACTTAGACTGTCCGGCATGTGATTCACTTCGTTCCTGTGTCTGTCCCTTCGGGGAAATGTCACGCGGAGACATCCGGAGTCTTGTTAGCCTGCTACAGCCCGGGTTCCCGGAGTCCTGTTAGCCCAGTTGCTACAGCCCGGATTCATACGCTGTTGACCGACATGCTCGATGTTGATTCATGTATGCCTGTTTCTGTAAGTTAGTGCCACTTTGGGTTCACGACTAGTCATGTCGGCCCGGGTTCTCTGTTATATGGATGCTAGCGACACTATCATATACGTGAGCCAAAAGGAGCAAACGGTCCCGGGCCATGGTAAGGCGACACCTGTGGGAATACCGTGCGTGAGGCCGCAAAGTGATATGAGGTGTTACATGCTAGATCGGTGTGACTTAGAATCGGGGTCCTGACAGCTTTGGTATCAGAGCCTGACTGCCTGTAGAATTCCAAGCCAAACTGGTCGAAGTCGTGTCTAGAAATGCTTTAGTTATGTAAGGGAATTGATTGTGGAAGGGAACGTAAGGCTCTTTTTACTCCTTTACCTTATGCCCTTCTGATCCGAGTCACCCTCATCTTTTCTACGGGGATTAAGAACTAGGCTTCTCATCTTTCTATCAGGATCATGAGTTACTAATCTGTAGACTTATAAGATTGATGGTTTCAAGCCCCAGTTCAGTTCCTACTACTTCTGTGTGTTGACAGTTGATCTCAGAACCTTAATATTGTGTTGTTGAGTGGTTATGCCACCATTTTGCAGGATGTCTCAAATCTTTTTGAGCATTTGCAACCATTATGTTGTCCAAGTCATCCCAGGTATCTAAATAGTCTGATGCATTTGCAAATCCCTTCCTCCTGTTCCTGATGTCCATTTGGGCCAGATTAATCACACTAATCGGTGAGTTGAGGTACTCTGTTGCCTCGACATATATGTTGGAGCTATTATTAGGACCCTAGGTGTTTTAGGGAGTTACCTAGTAATCTATCCATGTTTTGTGTTTCCGGTGTGATGATTCTGGCCACCATTCTTGATAGCATCATGTGATGCCATTTAGTAGTAGGTATTCTGTTCCTGGGTTCTTGGACCCGAGATTCACCCTACTTACTTCATGTTGGTAGTGTTGCCCATTCCTTTAGGATATTAGTAACCTTTGTGATAGTCCTCGAGGTGCGTGGTATGTCATTCTAACAAATACCATGAACCATCCTCGGCAGAAGTTCTTTTGAACCAAAAGATCACAATAAGAGTGATCTTGATGAGTTATCCATTCTACGTTGTGAATCTGCCAGTTCTGCCATTCTGCATGGGTTATCCGAAAGAAATGTTGAGCTTTGCTCGACATACTAATCTATGCATCGACAACTCAGAAAGATATATGTTACTTGTGTTGTTACTCTTCATTTGTATTCCGACCATTGTCTATCAATCGATAGTCTAGAGTATGTGTGCGATTGTGTTCATAGATGCCTATTATTCTTGTGGTCCGTCAAGCCATTCTATTCCGGAATGACTAGGAGAAACAAACTCCAGCACCTCATCCATATCTAGGATTGGGTCAAAGTAGTTGTATTTCGCAGATCAAAATGCCAATCCAGCTTTTGCTCTGTTCTACCTCGGAGTATTATGTAACACCCACGATGCGGCTATATCTCCCACGTGTCGGGGCACGACTTAGAGGCATAACCGCATGGTAGGCAAGTCGCAAGAGGGGTAATCTTTACACATCCCATGTACTGAATAAGAAAGGGATAAAGAGTTGGTTTACAATCGCCACTTCACACAAATACAAGTTAAACATACATCATCCAGAATACAATCAAGGTCCGACTATGAAACCAAAATAAAAGAAGAAAACCCCAAATGCTAGATCCCCGATCGTCCCAACTGGGTGATGACCCACAAGTATAGGGGATCTATTGTAGTCCTTTTGATAAGTAAGAGTGTCGAACCCAACAAGGAGCAGAAGGAAATGATAAGCGGTTTCCAGCAAGCTATTCTCTGCAAGTACTGAAACAAGTGGTAACAGATAGTTTTGTGATAGGATAATTTGTAACGAGCAACAAGTAACAAAAGTAAATAAAGTAAAGCAAGGTGGCCCAATCCTTTTTGTAGCAAAGGACAAGCCTGGACAAACTCTTATATAGAGAAAAGTGCTCCCGAGGACACATGGGAATATCGTCAAGCTAGTTTTCATCACGTTCATATGACTCGCGTTTGGTACTTTGATAATCTGATATGTGGGTGGACCGGTGCTTGGGTGTTGTCCTTACTTGGACAAGCATCCCACTTATGATAAACCTCTATTGCAAGCATCCGCAACTTCAACAAAAGTATTAAGGTAAACGTAACCATAGCATGAAACATATGGATCCAAACCAGCCCCTTACGAAGCAACGCATAAACTAGGGTTTTAGCATCTATCACTCTAGCAACCCATCATCTACTTATGACTTCCCAATGCCTTCCTCTAGGCCCAAATAATGGTGAAGTGTTATGTAGTTGACGTTCACATAACACCACTAGAGGAGAGACAACATACATCTCATCAAAATATCGAATGAATACCAAATTCACATGACTACTAATAGCAAGACTTCTCCCATGTCCTTGGGAACAAACATAACTACTCACAAAGCCTATTCATGTTCATAATCATAGGGGTGTTAATATGCATATAGGATCTGAACATATGATCTTCCACCAAATAAAGCAACTAGCATCAACTACAAAGAGTAATTAGCACTACTAGCAACCCACAGGTACCAATCACGGAATTGGAGACAAGAATTGGATACAAGAGATGAACTAGGGTTTTGAGAGGAGATGGTGCTGGTGAAGATGTTGATGGAGATTGCCCTCTTCCGATGAGAGGAGTGTTGGTGATGACGATGGCGACGATTTCCCCCTCCCGAAGGGAAGTTTCCCCGGCAGAACAGCTCCGCCAGAGCCCTAGATTGGTTCCGCCAAGGTTCCGCCTCGTGGAGGCGGAGTTTCTTCTGAGAAGATGGCTTATGATTTTTTTCCTCATCGAAAGACTTCATATAGAAGAAGATGGCCATCGGAGGGCCACTAGGGGGCCCACGAGGTAGGGGGCGCGCCCAGGGGGTAGGGCGCCCCCCCACCCTCGTGGGTAGGGTGTGGCCCCCCTGGTGAACTTCTTACGCTCAGTATTTTTTATATATTCGGAAAACGTCTTCCGTGAAGTTTCAGGACTTTTGGAGCTGTGCAGAATAGGTCTCTAATATTTGCTCCTTTTCCAGAATCCCAGCTGCCCGCATTCTCCCTCTTTATGCAAACCTTGTAAAATAGGAGAGAATAGGCATAAGTATTGTGACATAATGTGTAATAACAGCCCATAATGCAATAAATATCGATATAAAAGCATGATGCAAAATGGACGTATCAACTCCCCCAAGCTTAGACCTCGCTTGTCCTCAAGCAAAAGCCGAAATCAAAAAATATGTCCGCATGTTTAGAGATAGAGGTGTCGATAAAAGTAAAATACGAACATGAGGGCATCACGATCATTCTTAGAACAACAACTTACATAATTCTTGTCATATGATTTCTTATGCTAGAGTAATAATTCAATCACAATTTCAAGTATGAATCGTAAACTTCACTGAAAACTAACAAACTATAATCTCAGTCATTGAAGCAATTGCAATTTATCATAACATAGGAATGAGTCAACATATAGGAGCTTTTCAGCAAGTCCACATACTCAACTATCATATAGTCTTTCACAATTGCTGACACTCACGCAATACTTATTGGTATGGAGTTTTAATTGGACACAGAGAGAGATAGGGGCTTATAGTTTTGCCTCCCAACGTTTTACCTCAAGGGTAATGTCAACAGTAATAGTTCATGAAAACTCACATCTAATTAGCCATATATACCAGGATCTTTCCAACATATTGTGCTTCCCAAAGGATAAAATGTAAAAAGGAAGGGTGAAGATCACCATGACGCTTATGCAAGGTAGGAGATAAAATTAAAAGATAGGCCCTTCGCAGAGGGAAGCAGAGGGTGTCATGCGCTTTTATGGTTGGATGCACAAAATCTTAATGTGAAAGAACATCTCTTTATATTGCCACTTGTGGTATGGACCTTTATTATGCAGTCTGTCACTTTTATTTCTTCCATATCACACGATCGCATAAAGTTTATTTTCTCCCACACTAATAAGCCATACATGTTTAGAGAGAAATTTTTATTGATTGCACCGATGACAACTTACTTGGAGGATCTTACTCAATCCATAGGTAGGTATGGTGGACTCTCATGGCAAAACTAGTTTAAGGGTATTTGGAAGCACAAGTAGTATCTCTACTTGGTGCGATGAATTTGGCTAGCATGTGGGGGAAAGGCAAGCTCAATCATGTTGGACGATCCATGACAATATAATTTATCTCAGATGTAAGAAAACATAACCCATTACGTTGTCCTCCTTGTCCAACGTCAACTCTTTAGCATGTCATATTTTGATGTGTGCTCACAATCATAAAAGATGTCCAAGATAGTATATTTATATGTGAAGACCTATCTTTCTTTATTACTTCCTATTAATTGCAACGATGACCAAAACTATGTTTGTCAACTCTCAACAACTTTTATTCATCATACTTTTTCTATGTGAGCTCATTACTCTCCATAAGATCCTTATGATCTCTTTGTTTCCTTTTTATTTCTTTCTCTTTTCTTTTATTCACTTAAGATCATGGCGAAATAATCAATCCCTTGACTCAATACTAATCTTTATTATATATCTCACGGACTCGATTACATAGAAGAATCATAAAGCAAAACTCACAACTAGATCATACTAAAAAGCTTTTATTCTACTAGATCAATATATTACCAAAAGGATCGAACTAAGAAAAATGGTAAAGATAAAAGTGATGGTGATACGATACCGGGGCACTCCCCCAAGCTTGGCAGTTGCCAAGGGGAGTGCCCATTCCAGATACTCAATTCTTCTTTGTTGGTGGAGAAGGTGATGGTTTTGTTGATGGCGTAGGCTTGTCATCCTTCTTCCCAGGCATAGGCTCACCATCATAGAAGGATGATCGAGTCTCCTGAAACCTTAAATCTATAGCCAAACTCATCCTCTTGAATCTATATTCATACTCACAGTTTTGATTTTGCAGGTCATAGATCTAGGGTTGGAGGTGCTCGTTTTTCTCATGAAGCTTGAAGATGGCCTCCCCAATGTCCTTGACGTCCGACTTGTGGTTGTTGGTGAACTCTGTGATCATAATGTGATTGGAATCGAGTCCACGCTCCACCATCTCCTGAAACTTGAAAACTTCTTGCTCCAATGCCTCGAGCCTTGCCTCCGTGCTTCCGGTCTTCCTTGGTCCCTCAACATCGCGGATGTGCAACAAACCCTCACGCATCTCAATGGTTTGAGGGTGTTGCAGCACCTCCGCGAGGTAGGGGTTGATCACCTTCTCGAAGAACTGGTCCTTGGGGGCACTTGAAGACGACATGATAACCATGATCTGTCAGAAAAACAATTCAAAACAAAGACATGAGATTTTTGCGTTATACGGGAGTCAAAACCTCCGGGAGATTATATAATGAATTCTTACCGACCAAAATACATGTCGTGTAAGAAAACGGAGTCCGGAAAGCGCATGAGGTGCCCACGAGGTAGGGGGGAGCGCCCAGGGGGGTAGGGCACGCCCTCCACCCTCGTGGAGCCCTCGTGTCCTTCTCGGACTGCTTATTTTTCTATTTTTCTAAATATTCCAAAATGGAGAAATATTGCCTTAAAAACTGTTTTGGAGTCGGTTTACTTACCGTACCACATACCTATTCCTTTTCGGAGTCTGAAACGTTCCGGAAAGTGTCTCTTATGTATTCCTTCGGGGTTACGGTTTCAATAACATTGGTTTCAACATTTATAGGATTACCTGAGATATAATGTTTAATTCTTTGACCGTTCACCACCTTCGGATTTGTGCCTTCGAAGTTGTTGATTCTTATGGCACCGGAACGATAGACCTCCTCGATGACGTAAGGGCCTTCCCATTTAGAGAGAATTTTTCCTGCAAAAAATCTTAAACGAGAGTTGTATAGAAATACATAATCACCTACATTAAACTCACGCTTTTGTATCCTTTTGTCATGCCATCTTTTAACTTTTTCTTTAAATAATTTGGCATTTTTGTAGGCTTGGGTTCTCCACTCATCGAGTGAGCTAATATAAAATAACCTCTTCTCACTAGCAAGTTTAAAATCATAATTGATCTCTTTAATAGCCCTATAAGCCTTATGTTCTAGTTCGAGAGGTAAGTGACATGCTTTTCCATAGACCATTTTATACGGAGACATACCCATAGGATTTTTATATGCAATTCTATAGGCCCATAATGCATCATCAAGTTTCTTGGACCAATTCTTTCTAGATCTATTAACAGTCTTTTGAAAAATTAATTTGAGTTCTCTATTGCTCAATTCTACTTGACCACTAGATTGTGGCTGATAAGGAGATTCAAATCTATGATTAACATCATACTTAGCAAGCATTTTACGAAAGCCGCCATGAATAAAATGTGAACCTCCATCAGTCATTAAATATCTAGGGAATCCAAATCTTGGAAAAATAACTTCTTTAAGCATTTTAATAGAAGTGTTATGATCAGCACTACTAGTTGTAATAGCTTCTACCCACTTAGTAACGTAATCAGCAGCAACTAAAATATGTGTATATCCATTAGAGGCAGGAAAATGTCCCATATAGTCAATGCCCCAAACATCAAATGGTTCTATAACGAGTGAATAGTTCATAGGCATTTCTTGACGTCAACTAATATTACCAATTCTTTGACATTCATCACAAGATAAGACAAACTTACGGGCATCTTTGAAGAGAGTAGGCCAATAAAAACCAGATTGCAATACCTTATGTGCAGTTCTATCTCCAGCATGGTGTCCTCCATAAGCTTCGGAGTGACACTTGCATAGGATTTGTTCCTGTTCATGCTCAGGTACACAACGTCTAATAACAACATCTACTCCTTCTTTATAAAGATGTGGGTCATCCCAAAAGTAATGCTTCATATCATAGAAGAACTTTATCTTTTGCTGGTATGTGAAACATGGAACCATATGAGAAGCATTTATGACATTTAATTGCTCATCAGGAAAGCTATCATCAATAGGTAGTGGGTCATCAAGCACATTTTCTAACCTAGACAAGTTGTCTGCAACGGGGTTCTCAGCTCCCTTTCTATCAACAATATGTAAGTCAAATTCTTGTAGCAAGAGAACCCATCTAATAAGTCTAGGTTTTGCATCTTTCTTTTCCATAAGATATTTAATAGAAGCATGATCAGTGTGAATAGTTACTTTAGAATCAACAATATAAGGTCTGAACTTATCACAAGCAAATACAACCGCTAAGAATTCTTTTTCAGTAGTAGCATAATTTATTTGAGCATTGTCTAGGGTTTTACTAGCATATTGAATAACATTTAATTTCTTATCAACTCTTTGCCCTAGAACAGCACCTACAGCATAATCACTAGCACCACACATAATTTCAAAGGGTAAATTCCAATCAGGTGGCTGAACAATAGGTGCAGAGATCAATGCTTTCTTAAGTATTCCAAATTCTTCTACACAATCATCATCAAAGATAAATGGTATATCTTTTTGTAATAAATTTTTCAGAGGCCGAGAAATTTTTGAGAAGTCCTTAATGAACCTCCTATAAAATCCAGCATGACCAAGGAAACTTCTTATACCTTTGATGTCCTTGGGACATGGAATCTTTTCAATAGCATCAACTTTGGCTTTATCAACCTCAATACCTCTTTCAGAAACTTTATGTCCCAAGACAATATCTTCATTAACCATAAAGTGGCACTTTTCCCAATTCAAGAAAAGATTAGTTTCTTCACATCTCTGCAAAACTCGATCAAGGTTGCTCAAGTAATCATCAAAAGAAGATCCATAGATGGAGAAATCTTCCATGAAAACCTCACAAATCTTTTCATAAAAGTCAGAGAATATAGCCATCATGCATCTTTGAAAGGTAGCAGGTGCATTACATAAACCAAAAGGCATACGTCTATAAGCAAAAGTACCATAAGGGCAAGCAAAAGTAGTCTTTGATTGATCCTTGGCTGACACAGGTATTTGAGAGAAACCCGAATAACCATCTAGAAAGCAAAAATGTGTATGTTTGGATAATCTTTCTAGCATTTGATCGATAAAAGGTAAGGGGTAATGATCCTTTTTAGTGGCCTTATTTAATTTGCAGAAATCAATTACCATCCTATAACCTGTAATAATTCTTTGAGGAATCAATTCATCTTTATCATTAGGAACGATAGTAATACCTCCCTTCTTAGGGACACAATGGACAGGACTAACCCATTGACTATCAGCAACGAGATAGATTATACCTGCCTCAAGGAGCTTTAGTATTTCCTTTCTTACCACTTCTTTCATTTTAGGATTCAGCCATCATTCATGATCACGAGTGGGACTAATGCCCTTAAGATCATCAAGAGTATACCCAATAGTAGCATGGTGCTTCTTCAGAGTTTTCAATAATCTCTCTTCCTCATGCTCTGAAAGGTTAGTACTAATAATAACATGATATATCTTTTTCTCATCAAGATAAGCATATTTAAGAGTATCAGGCAAGAGTTTAAGCTCAAACATGGGATCACCCTTGGGTGGAGGAGGATCCCCTAGGATTTCAACAGGCAAATTGTGTTTCAGAATAGGTTCATGTTTAAAGAATACTTCATCTATTTCCCTTCTTTCATTCATAAACATATCATTTTCATGGTCTAGCAAATATTGTTCAGGTACAACAATAGAAGCAAGACCAATAATTTCATCCTTACTAGGTAATTCTTCTTCACGGTGTTGTCTACTAAATTTAGAGAAATTAAATTCATGAGACATATCATCTAAACCGATAGTAACAACATCCTTTTTGCAATCTATCTTAGCATTAATAGTGTTCAAGAAGGGTCTACCAAATATAATGGGACAAAAGCTATCTTGTGGGGAACCAAGAACAAGAAAATTCGCAGGATATTTAGTTTTCCCACACAGGACTTCAACATGTCTAACAATTCCTGAAATAGTATCTCTATTGGCAAGTTTAATTGTGACATCAATATCTTCTAACTCAAAAGGTGCAATATCATGCATAATTTCTCTATATAGGCCAATAGGTATCGCACTAGCACTGGCACCCATATCTCATAAGCCATGATAACAATGATCTCCTATTTTGACAGAAATAACAAGCATGCCTACCACCGGTCTAGGTTTATCTTTAGCACAAAGTTTAGCAATTCTAGCAGTTTCATCACAGAAATAAATAACATGACCATCAATATTATCAGACAAGAGATCTTTAACAATATCAATATTAGGTTCAACTTTAATTTGCTCAGGAGGTGCATAAGTTTTAATATTGCTTTTACGAACCACAGTTGAAGCTTTAGCATGATCCTTTATCCTAATAGGGAAAGGTGGTTTCTCAACATAAGAAGTAGGAACAATAGGATCATTATAAGTGATAGTCTTTTCTTCAACTTTCATAGGTGCAGCTACTTTTACTTCTATGGGAGGATGATATTTAAACCACTTATCCTTGAGGAGATCAACATACGTAGCAAAAGATTCACAGAAAGAAGCTACTATCTCAGAGTCAAGTCCATATTTAGTGCTAAATTTATGGAAAACAATGGTATCCATAAAAGATTTAACACAACCAAACTTAGGTGTCATACCTGACTTCTTACCTTCGTCGAGGTCCCAATCTTAAGAGTTGCGTTTAATTCTTCCAATATATCCCATTTGAATTCAATAGTCTTCGTCATAAAAGAGCCAGCACAAGAAGTATCGAGCATGGTGCGATTGTTATCAGAAAGCCGAGCATATAAATTTTGAATAATCATTTCTCTTGAGAGCTCATGATTGGGGCATGAATATACCATTGATTTAAGCCTCCCCCAAGATTGAGCGCTGATTTCTCCTTTGCGAGGCCAAAAATTATATATATATTTGCGATCACGATGACAAGATGCATAGGATAAAACTTCTGATGAAATTCCAATTTCAATCGTCTGTAATTCCATGACCCCGTATCATCACATAGCCTATACCTTGTCGATGCATCTCCCTTCATAGACAAAGGGAAGACCTTCTTCTTAACAACATCTCCGGGTACACCTGCAAGCTTAAATAATCCACAAACTTCATCAACATATATTAGGTGCTTATCAGGATGCATTGTTCCGTCTCCTGCTAAAGGATTATCTAGCAGTTTTTCTATCATACCTGAAGGAATTTCAATGCAGACATTTTCATTTTCATTTTCATTTTCATTTTTAGTAGGTTCAGTAGGTTGAGGAGCAACTCTTTGCTCTACTAGTTGGGGTGAATATACCCCGAACAAGCCCCTCAGAGGATTACTTTCCATAGTAACAAGTGACAGTAAATTTCAGCACAATATATATTTTTCCTTACCAAATTACACCTACCAAAGGCGCTTCACTCCCCGGCAACTGCACCAGAAAAGAGTCTTGATGACCCACAAGTATAGGGGATCTATCGTAGTCCTTTTGATAAGTAAGAGTGTCGAACCCAACAAGGAGCAGAAGGAAATGATAAGCTGTTGCCAGCAAGGTATTCTCTGCAAGTACTAAAATAAGTGGTAACTGATAGTTTTGTGATAGGATAATTTGTAACGAGCAACAAGTAAAAAAAGTAAATAAAGTGCAGCAAGGTGGCCCAATCCTTTTTGTAGCAAAGAACAAGCCTGGACAAACTCTTATATAGAGAAAAGCGCTCCCGAGGACACATGGGAATATCGTCAAGCTAGTTTTTATCACGTTCATATGATTCGGGTTCGCTACTTTGATAGTCTGATATGTGGGTGGACTAGTGCTTGGGTGCTGTCCTTACTTGGACAAGCATCCCACTTATGATTAACCTCTATTGCTAGCATCCGCAACTACAACAAAAGTATTAAGGTAAACCTAACCATAGCATGAAACATATGGATCCAAATCAGCCCCTTACGAAGCAACGCATAAACTTGGGTTTAAGCTTCTGTCACTCTAGCAACCCATCATCTACTTATTACTTCCCAATGCCTTCCTCTAGGCCCAAATAATGGTGAATGTTATGTAGTGGACGTTCACATAACACCACTAGAGGAGAGATAACATACATATCATCAAAATATCAAACGAATATCAAATTCACATGACTACTAATAGCAAGACTTCTCCCATGTCCTCAGGAACAAACGTAACTACTCACAAAGCATATTCATGTTCATAATCAGAGGGGTATTAATATGCATATAGGATATGAACATATGATCTTCCACCAAATAAACCAACTAGCGTCAACTACAAAGAGTAATTAACACTACTAGCAACCCACAGGTACCAATCCCGGACTTGGAAACAAGAATTCGATACAGGAGATGAACTAGGGTTTTGTGAGGAGATGGTGCTGGTGAAGATGTTGATGGAGATTGCCCTCTCCCGATGAGAGGAGCGTTGTTGATGACGATGGTGATTATTTCCCCATCCCGGAGCAAAGTTTCCCCGGCAGAACAGCTCCGCCAGAGCCCTAAATTGGTTCCGCCAAGGTTTCGCCTCGTGGCGGCGGAGTTTCGTCCGAGGAGATGGCTTATGATTTTTTCCTCATTGAAAGACTTCATATAGCAGAAGATGGCCATCGGAGGGCCACTAGGGGGCCCACAAGGTAGGGGGCGCGCCTATGGGGGTAGGGCGCGCCCCCACCCTCGTGGGCAGGGTGTGGCCCCCCTGGTGAACTTCTTGCGCTCAGTATTTTTTATATATTTGGAAAACGTCTTCCGTGAAGTTTCAGGACTTTTGGAGCTGTGCAGAATAGGTCTCTAATATTTGCTCCTTTTCCAGCCCGGAATCCCAGCTGACGGCATTCTTCCTCTTTATGTAAACCTTGTAAAATAAGAGAGAATAGGCATAAGTATTGTGACATAATGTGTAATAACAGCCCATAATACAATAAATATTGATATAAAAGCATGATGCAAAAAGGACGTATCACTGGGCTCCACTACTGATCAACAGGAAACGAAATAACACAACGAACACGATCTTCATCGTGCTCCCACTTGAACTAGGTTGCGTCATCTACACTGGTATCATTCGCACTTGCAACTATTTGGAAGTATCCATGAGCCATGAGGACTCAGCAATCTCACACCCGCGAGATCAAGACTATTTAAGCTTATGGGGTAGGAAAGGGGTAGTCAGGTGGAGCTGCAGCAAGCACTAAGCATATATGGTGGCTAACATACGCAAATAAGTGCGAGAAGAGAAGCAATGCAACGGTCGTGAACTAGAAGTGATCAAGAAGTGATCCTGAAACTACTTATGCACAAACATAACCCAAGAACCATGTTCACTTCCCGGACTCCGCCGGAAAGAGACCATCACGGCTACACACGCGGTTGATGCATCTTAATTAAGTCAAATGTTAAGTTCTATACAACCGGAAATTAACAAATTCCCATCTGCCCATAACCGCGGGCACGGCTCTCGAAAGTTCAAAACCCTGCAGGGGTGTCCCAACTTAGCCCATCACAAGCTCTCATAGCCAACGAAGGATATTCCTTCTCCCAGGAAGACCCGATCAGACTCGAAATCCCGGATACAAGACATTTCGACAATGGTAAAACAAGACCAGCAAGATCGCGCGATGCACCGATATCCCGATAGGAGCTGGACATATCTCGTTGTCAGGGCAACACCGGATGAACGCTACGTACAGCTAAAACCAGCCCTCAAGTTTCCTCGAGGTGGCACCGCAAGTGGCTCTGTTTTGGACCAACACTTAGAGAAGCACTGGCCCGGGGGGGGGGGGGGGTTAAAATAAAGATGACCCTCGGGAGAGCAACTCCAAAGGGAAAAGTAGGTGGTGGTGAGGCAAATCATAAAACCAAGGTTGGGCCTTGCTGGAGGAGTTTTATTCAAAGCGAACTGTCAAGGGGTCCCCATAACACCCAACCCTTTAAGGAACGCAAAATCAAGGAACATCACACTGGTATGACGGAAACTAGGGCGGCTAGAGTGGAACAAAACACCAGGTATAAGGTCGGGCCTTCCATCCTTTACGAAGTATATAGATGCATTAATTAATATAAGAGATATTGTGATATCCCAGCATATCCATGTTCCAACATGGGACAAACTTCAATTTCACCTACAACTAGCAACGCTATAAGATGGTCTGAGCAAAAGCGGTAACATAGCCAAACAATGGTTTGCTAGGAAGGTGGGTTAGAGGCTTGACATGGCAATATGGGAGGCACGATATAGCAAGTGGTAGATATCGCGGCATAGCAGTGGAGTGAGCAACTAGCAAGCAAAGATAGAAGTGATTTGGAGGGTATGGTCATCTTGCCTGAGATCCTGGAAGGAAGAAGAACGAGTCCATGAAGAAGGCAAACGGACGTAGTCGAACGGATCCTCACAAACGCGACGTTATTAGAACTAACCCGAAGAAGCAACACTGGAAAGAAGCAAACAACCTAGTAAACAACCATCACATAAGCATGGCATGATGCACAAACAAGTATGATGCATGTCCAGTTTAAATATGCATGGCATGACAAAGTGCACAAACAATCCTACAAATTAAGTGGAGCTCAATATGCAACTCCGTTGCATATTTACGAAACACCACGTGACTTATTTAGTTCTCTCTCGTTTATGTACTCAACAATATTAAATGTTGATTAACATGGCAAGGGGTGAAACACAACAAAACTACCTATCTAGGCAAGTTTAAATGAGGCCGCAAACAACAAACAACAATTCCGGTAAATCCCCATATGCATATTTTAGGTTTGGTACTGTTCTGCCTAAACCATATTTTAGAGTTTTTTAACATGCAAAGTAATGCCACCATGTTAAAATAGGCATTTTTCTACCCCATTTACATATAAAGTTTGTTAAGTTTGGAGCTACGGTTATTTAGTTATGAATTAGAGCATTTCAACATGGCAAAAAGGGAAATAAACACAAACATCATTTTAAACATTTTAAACATGCATGAAAGTGGCATATTATTAATCTACACATAATTCTAAGCATTTTTCATATATAATGTTTTTACATAAGATGCACGGTTTATGAGTTATGATATGCATGAACTAGAGGGGCTATTCTGCAAAACTGCCAACTCCTGGATAAATACTAAAACACTCCGTGGAAAAAAATGAGTCAAGTCGAAATCCAGCTGGCCCAACAGGGCATACCAAGGGCAGGGGCTCTGTAACACCCACGATGCGGCTAGGTCTCCCACGTGTCGAAGCACGACTTAGAGGCATAACCGCATAGTAGGCATGTCGGAAGAGGGGTAATCTTTACACATCCCATGTACTGAATATGAAAGGGATAAAGAGTTAGCTTACAATCGCCACTTCACACAATACATAAATATATCATTATATCAACCAGAATACGATCAAGGTCCGACTACGAAACCAAATAAAGGAAGACAACCCCTAATGCTAGATCCCCGATCACCCCAACTAGGCTCCTCTACTGATCGTCTGGAAAGGAAACATAGTAACGTCCTGAATCCTTGTCGAACTCCCACTTGAGTTCGGTCGCGTCCCCTGCACCGGCAACATCGGCACCTGTATCTGGTTTTGGAAGGAATCTGTGAGTCATGGGGACTCAGCAATCTCACACCCTCGCGATCAAGACTATTTAAGCTTATGGGTAGTAAAAGGTAGTGAGGTGGAGCTGCAGCAAGCACTAAGCATATATGGTGGCTAGCATACGCAAATAAGATCAAGAAGAGAAGCAATGAAACGGTCGTGAACTAGAAGTGATCAAGAAGTGATCCTGTAACTACTTACGTTCAAGCTTAACACGAGACCGTGTTCTCTTCCCGGACTCCGCCAGAAAGAGACCATCACGGCTACACACGCGGTTGATGCATTTTAATTAAGTTAAGTGTCAAGTTTTCTACAATCGGATATTAACAAATTCCCATCTGCCCATAACCGCGGGCACGGCTTTCGAAAGTTCAAAACCCTGTAGGGGTGTCCCAACTTAGCCCATCACAAGCTCTCACGGTCAATGAAGGATATTCCTTCTCCCAGGATGACCCGATCAGACTCGGAATCCCGGTTACAAGACATTTTGACAATGGTAAAATAAGACCACAAAGCCGCCCGATGTGCCGACAAATCCCGATAGGTGCTGCACATATCTCGTTCTCAGGGCACACCAGATGAACAATACGTACAACTAAAACCAACCCTCAAGTTTCCCCGAGGTGGCGCTGCAAGTGGCTCTGTTTTGGACCAACACTCAGAGGAGCACTGGCCCTGGGGGTTTAAAATAAATATGACCCTTGAGTCTAGAGAACCCAAGGGAAAAAGGCTTAGGTGGCAAATGGTAAAACCAAGGTTGGGCCCTGCTGGAGGAGTTTTATTCAAGGAGAACTGTCAAGGGGTTCCCATTATAACCCAACCGCGTAAGGAATGCAAAATAAAGGAACATAACACAGGTATGACGGAAACTAGGGCGGCAAGAGTGGAACAAAACATCAGGCATAAGGCCGAGCCTTCCACCCTTTACCAAATATATAGGTGCATTAAAGTAAACAAGATATAATAATGATATCCCAACAATAAACATGTTCCAACAAGGAACAAACTCCATCTTCACCTGCAACTAGCAACGCTATAAGAGGGGCTGAGCAAAGCGGTAACATAGCCAAACAACGGTTTGCTAGGAAAGGTGGGTTAGAGGTTTGACATGGAAATATGGGAGGCATGATATAGCAAGTGGTAGGTATCGTGGCATAGCAAAAGAGTGAGCAACTAGCAAGCAAAGATAGAAGTGATTTCGAGGGTATGGTCATCCTGCCTGCAAAGTTCTCCGAGTTGACGTAATCTTGATCCTCATAAGCGTACTCAACGGGTTCCTCGATCACGTAATTGTCTCCCGGCTCTACCCAAAGCAAGAACACAAGCAAAGGAAATGACAATCAACCATGGTGCAATGCGCAAGCCACATGATGCAAAACATGGCATGATATGCGGGATGTGATATGCAATGCATATGCGTGCTCCGGAAGGAAAAGATTGAACTAGGCCTCAACATGGCAAACCAAGAGTGCTGATGGAAAGATGAGTTGATTTCGGTAGATATCGATATAAAGATCACCAAAATTGGATGCACGGTTTGCAAAAGGCAAGCAAAACAATAATGGCACAATTCTGCGATTAACAGCATGATGCCATCTAAAATGTAACAAGAAACTAAGCTACTACACTCTAACATAGAAACAAAGCACATGGCAGTGATCTACTCAAGATGCTTAACAAAATATGAACACTGAGCTACGGCCAAATCACACAAGATCAGGTTCAAACAAGCATGGCAAAAGGGCAAAAGATATCAGCTTCACAGACTTTTACATCAGGAAGCAATGTTTAGAGCAGGATATCAACATGCTACAGGAACATAACATAGCAAACAAAGGAATGGCATGAATCTACTAAAAGTATATAACAAAAGTCTCTTACTGACCATAAGCCAAAAGGATCAGAAGATATTATGGCACCCATGTAAACATAGCAAGTTTCGTTAACAGATTCGGATTTAGCAGAAAACTGGGCATGGCATAAACATAGTTACGAAGGCATCTTTGCGAGCTCGATTCACTCAACACAAGGCATTGCATGACAAGATAAGCATAGCATCAGCAAGATGGCATGTTCAAGAAGCTAACCATGGAAGAACAAGTCTATAGCATGCTTGGATCAACTACAACATCAATGGAAAAATTGATTAACATGTAAACAATTTGTCAGGAACATTTTATAGCAAAAGTAGAGCAAGATTGAGTCATGCTAGGGCACTCCATAAATGCAAACAGGGACATGGATGGATAGAGCACAACCATATGTCCAAATCATCCTTACTGAACATACTCAAAAGAAGCATGGATCTCACTGTAGCACCATGATTACATGACATAGAAATAACAGCAGGGAAATGACTTGGTGAAATTCTAAGTCTGAAATCAGCAATATCACGAGAGCTACTTTGCATGCTTGTGCTAGTCATCACATTGATCACAAAAAAACATGGCATGCACCCCTGTAAATATGGCATGGCATATATCAAAACACATGTAGAGCTCATGCCCATATGCAGCACACAATAATCATGGCAAAAATGACAAATGCTCATAATCTGATAAGAATCAGCACCTAACATTTTATAGCACTCTAGCATCAACAATTTTGGCATCAAGATGGAGTCAAACAAGCATGGCACAATGGAACAAAATGAAGATCACATCATGATGAACATTTTGATATCTCATATGCACAAAACGGACCACCGAGCACAAAGTTATGGCATGATGAAGGGAGCCTCATAATGCAAATATTTTCAGGACTTTGTGAAAAATCGGGGCAACCTCGTGTGGATCTGGATCTTGGCGCGGATTCCAAGGATGGCCGGAGTTCTTGCCGGAGTTGAGGGGGAAGGCGGCCGGAGTTCGCGGGGGAGCTCGGGGATGTCTGGTCCAGGCCGGATCTCACCGGATCCGGCCGGATCCCGGCGAGGGCGGCGCGGGAAGGCGTGGGGTGTGGAGGCGAGCTCACCGGAGCTCGCGGCCGGCGAGGTGGCGCAGCACGGCGGAGCGGCGACAGGGGTTGGTGCGGCATAGGCGGCGGAGGTCGGGCCGGGCGGCGGAGGCGCAGGGAGCCGGGCGGCGCAGCGGGATCGGGCGGCTCGGTGCGGTCAGGCTTGCGCGGGCCCGATCTGTGTCCCGCGGGCCGCGTGGTCGTGGGAGGAGAGAGAGGGTGAGGTGGCGCGACGGCATCAGACGAGGAGGCAACGGGGATGATGTGTCGGCCGCCGATTGGCTGGAGCGACGAGTCCGACGGACATGTCCGACGGCGTGAGGAGGAAGAAGAATAGGGTTTTATCTGCGAAAATTTGGAGGGAGACACATATGTATAGCTAGAGGGATCTAGGAGAGTCAAAATGAGGTGCGGTTTTCGACCACGCGATCGTGATCGAACGGCCGCGAGGATGGAGGGGGTTTGGATGGGTTATTGGGCCACTTTGGAGGGGTGTTGGGCTGCAACACACATGAGGCCTTTACGGTTCCCCAGTTGACCGTTGCAGTATCAAACGGACTCCAAATGGCATGAAACTTGACATGCGGTCTACGGTGGTATACCAAGGCCGCTTGGCAAATTTTGGTCCATTCCGAGAAAGTTTAACACCCGCACACAAAAAGAGGCAAAAGAGGGCGCCGGAGGACATAGGAGTGCCGGATTGGAAAACGGACAACGGGGAAAATGCTCGGATGCATGAGACGAACACGTATGCAAATGCGATGCACATGATGACATGATATGAAATGCATGACAAGGAAAAAATGCAAAAGAATGCAAAAACCAACCACGAAGGGAATCTCACAACACCTCTCCGGAAAAGGCAAGATTCGGAGTTACAAATATGGAAAGTTGTATCCGGGGTGTTACAGGCTCACCCTGGGCCAAGGCCCGGTCGGTGAAGCAGGGCAGGCCGGATGCTGGAGCTGGGCCACGCGCGGGCGCGACCCACGCAGTTACTGGCTCGTCCTGCTCCTCGATCCCGCCTGGATCGAGCGAAGCAAGGGCGGCGGCACTGGTCCAGCGAGGCGGGACGTCGGCGGATGGCGGGGACGGGGCGGATCCGGTCGGAGGCTGCCGGCGCCAACCGATTTCCAGTGCAGGGCGGCGCAGAGAGGTCACCGGCGGCGAGCGGTGAGCACCCATGGCGGGGCTAGGGTTCCTGGAAACTACAGAGAGAGAGGGGGCTCATAAGTAAGAGGGAGCAGCGAGGGAAGCAAGGCAGGGCGGCGGCGCTGACGACCTGGAGCGGCGTGGATGGGGAAGCAGCGCGCTCCGGCGAGGGAGGGCGAGGCGCGATGGAGCAGATGCCGGAGTCGCGGTGAGGAGGCTTGCGCGGAGGAGCTCACAAGCCAGGCGCGAGCGTGCTCGTGGGATCGGTCGAACCATGGCGCGGATGGGCTCGGGCGGGCTTCTCAGGGCCCGATCTGGGTCCTGGCGGGCCCACGGCGGTGGGAGGTCGGCCGGGATGCATGGCACCATCCCGTTGGTTGCGGCCGACTGCGCAGTGGCGGCTGGCCACTAGGAGCGCGCCACGTGGCAATGAAAGGGTGGCCAGCGCCGGAAATTGAGGTGGGAGGTGTCACACCCTAGCTAGTTCATGCATCAGAGTGTTGCATCATGTTTATTTTCTCAGAAAACTGAAATGGGGATGACAGAACCCCCAGCAACCCCCCTGGAACAACTAGGGTTTACTAAAAACTTTTTCAATGAACCTGAAATGCCTTTCTAAAAAGTCCACCCTTTTTGTTTTGGGTTAAAACCTTTGACAAAAATGTTGCACACTTTTCTAGGACATCATAAGCTTATTGGATTAATTCATTACTAATTGCATTTGGGCAATTTAAATCCTATAAATATTTTAAAATGCCCAAATAGTCTTGAAAGTAATTTTAGGTTGTTGAGAATATTTTCAAATGTGCCTCTAAATATTTTCAGGGTTTTCCTAAATGAAATAGTATTATTACTATTTCAAAACACAAAATAGAATAAATAGAAAATAGAATAAAGAGAGAGAAACAAAACTAACCTGACAACGCCACCAGCCGGCCCACCTGGCGGCCCAGCACTATGCTGACCCATGCCGGCCAGCTGCTTTGTCCCCGCCAGGCAGGCAGGGAGGTGACGCCGGCGCACGAGAGCTCGCCACCGCGCCACCTGCTTGCCGCTCGTGCCCATGGGACCTTGGGCGAGCTCCACGTCGCCGCCCCGACCCCGCAGACACACCCATTCTCCCCCTGTCTCTCTCCCTCTCCCTCTCCCACCATGGCTGACGCCCCTGCCGCCGCACCGTCGACGTAGCCACGCCCTCCGTCGTCGTCGCACCACGCCACCGTTTCCACGAGCTCCGCCGTCTTCGACTACGTCGAGCAGGCCGAGCCTCGAGCGCTCGCCCGCTCTGGAGTCGCCCCGACCCCGTCTTCCCCAACTCCGGCCACCGGAGATCCCCTTCGCCTTCACCGCAGCACCAGCTCGTCCCCGACCTCCCCGTCTGCCTTGACGTGACCCCCGTGAGCTCAGGCACCTTCCCATCCTCTCTGTTTACCTTCTCGAGCACCGCAGCGACCGCACCAAGCTCAGCCGCACCCACCGCCGCCACCGCATGTCGCCGTCGTGGCCACAGCCATGTTGGCTCGCAACCGAGCACGTCATCATCTTCAAAGCACTCACAGGAGCCCGTAGCACCACCGCACGCTCCTCACCGTGCCTCCTAGCGACTAGTTCGACCTCGCCCGAACTCCGGCAGCCGCAACGCTCGTCGCCGGCATCGTTTCCGGCGACCCTGAGCCCAACCTTTGCCACCACTCAACGCGGCTTGCTCCTAGCTACACGTAGGAGGTCTCCGCCGTCCATTTGGTCGTTGGAGTGCAAAATCCACACTGCCCTGCCGCGTCTGGCCTCGCCGGCGGCTAAACGCCAGCGAGTTTGACTCCGCTGACCCAGTTTGACCCCCCAGGGTCACTGACATGTGGGACATGCCCCTATTTAATTTTGAATTAGATTAGTTAACGCTAATTACCTTAATTAATAGGTTGACTCACTGATATGTGGGCCCAGGCCCTAACTAACCTAGTTTAGTGCTAACAAAACACTAACTAACTCGGATAGTTAGTTCTAACACTGACAGACGGGGCCCACCGGTCAGGTTTGACCTGGGCCGGTGCCTTTGACCTGCTGACATCACCCTGACGCAATGTCGACGCAATAACTTAATTACTGGAATTATTCTTATATAGGAAATTCCAGAAAATATTACAAACTTCAAAAATTCACAACTTTTAATCTGTAACTCCAAATGCAAAGATTTATATATGAAATTTGATCAGAAAAATTCAATCTTTCCATCTGTAATGGTTTCATGCATGACAAAACACTTTAACCTTGCTTTTTAGGTGAAACAAGCTAATACACTTATAAGGGTTAAGAACATAAGCTTCCATTTGAATCTTTGATTCAAATGGACCCAAACCAACTTGTTGCACATTGCATTAGGCAGGACACCTCATATTGCCATGTCATAGCATGCATCATATTGTTGCATATTGCCATGTGATGATTGTGTTCTGTGGTGTCATTCGTGGTAGGTTCTGCCTCCGAGGATATTTCCGAGTATCCAGCTGAAGGGCAGTACCCTACCACTACTCCATCAGGCAAGCAACCCCATTGATCATATCAATACAATCCCATGTTCTCGCTTCTGCTCTCATTTACTGCATTAAGACAACAACGTTTCAAATTGCTGTGTGCTACGGTAGTTGAACCCTTATCATCTGCATGACCTGTCATTGCCACAGTAACTAGATGAAACCCACTAGCATGTGTAGGAGTTGATTGAGCCATGTATGTGTTTTCTACCTTGCTATGCCTGCTATGCTTAGAGTCGTGTCAGGTCCGGTTCATCTGGGTGATGGGCTAGAGTGAAATGTTTACGTCGGTAATGTGAGGGATGTGTTGAACATGATTTGGTAAAGGTATCTGGGTGATGGGTTGTTTCATTGATGTCGTCCCTAAGAACCGAGATCTGTATGTGTGATTCAAGAATCAGTTACTACCATACATTGGGCCTGAAACCAATGGACCCTCTCGACTTCTTAATCACCCTAGTACTCTCTCCAGGAGTTGCAACTAGTTTCTGGTGTTTGTAGGTTATGTGTTGGCGGCCGTGCATAGCGCTGACCCTAGGGGTGGGCTATGATAAACCTGGTTCCTCGGGAACCCTGTTCACATAGTTCGGGGCCGTACGTGTAAACCTCGGCCGGACTCCCTGTGGATGGAACCTGGATAGGCGATAAACCTGGACTAGAGACTTGAGTGTTTAGGTAGGCCGTGGCCGACACCCTCGTTGGGCTTCCGCTTGAAGGATGCCGAGTACATGTCGTGTAAACGACGATAAGTGGTGAGAGCGTGTATGAAGAAGTACACCACTGCAGGGTTAACATCATCTATTCGAATAGCCGCGTCCGCGGTAAAGGACTACTTGGTTGCCTATATAGTTCATAGACAAGTTAATGGTTACTACTAAAAGACTCAAGATAAGTGTGAGTATCGAGGATGGCCCTCTCGTAGGATGACGAGGGAGGATCCCCGGTGGAGTATTGTGTTGGTGATTAGTGGACTCGTGTGTGAAAACTATTTTACAGTGGTGTCTCGTAGTATAGCTTAGCCAAGAGTCAAAGCTGGCTTGCTGCAATAAATCCACCACCTTCTTGAGAATGAGCATGTATAGTAGGATCTGTTGTAAGACTTGCTGAGTACCTTTGTACTCTTGTTGCTTTAATTACTTTTTTCAGATGACAACACCGCCCCCTCCGATGGGTTTTACGTAGACCTCGACGTCGACGAGTAACTTGCCACCCAGGTGGTGATTCTGTCCATGGAGGGCCCTATCTAGATAGACAGGCTTCGACAAGCCTTCTTTCTTTCTAGTGGCTGTACCTAGACTTATTTGCTTCTGCATGTGCTTGTATGCTTGTATGACTTGAGTGTCGGGTCTTGTGACCCCTACCTGTATGAACATGTTATGTATGGCTCTCCGGAGCCTTTAAATAAAGTACTTGAGTTGTAGAGTTTTGTTGTGATGCCATGTTGTATTTACACATATCGAGCATATTGTGTGTATGATTGAAATGCTTGTTATGTGTCGGATCCGAAAATCTAGTTGTTTATCGTTGGCAGCCTCTCTTATGGGGAAATGTAGTCTAGTGCTCCTTGAGCCATAGTACTCCACTACAGCCCGGTTCACCGGAGTCCTGCTAGCCCAGCACTACTGCTCAGGACACTTGACTGGCCGGCATGTGTTTCACTTTGTTCCTATGTCTGTCCCTTCGGGGAAATGTCACACGGTGACATCTGGAGTCCTGCCTAGACTGCTACAGCCCAGGTTCCTCGCAGTCCTGTTAGCCCAGTGCTACGTCCCAGATTCACACGCTGTTGACCGACATGCTCAATGTGATTCATGTATGCCTGTCCCCATAGGTATGTGCCGCATTGGGTTGACGACTAGCCATGTCAGCCTGGGTTCTCTGTCATATGGATGCTAGCGACAATATCATATACGTGAGCCAAAAGGCGCAAACAGTCCCAGGCCTTGGTAAGGCGACACCCGTGGGGATACCGCGCGTGAGGCTGCAAAGTGATATGAGGTGTTACCGGCTAGATCGATGTGACTTGGAATCGGGGTCCTGACAGTGTTGGCATCAGAGCCGGACTGCCTGTAGGTTCATTGAGCCAAACTGGTCGATGTCGATTCTAGAAATGCTTTAGTTATATGTAGGGGAATTGATTGTGGGAGGGAACGTAAGGCTCTTTTACTCCTTTACCTTATGCCCTCTGATCTGAGCCATTCTCTTCTCATTCTACGTGGGTTAAGGACTAGGCTTTTTTCTCTCTATCAGGTTCACGTGTTACTAATCTGTAGTAGCTTATAGGATTGTTGTTACAAGCCTCAGTACAGTTTCTACTACTTTTAGTATGTTGTCAGTTGAACCAGAACCTTGATATGATGCTGTTGAGTGGTTTTGCAAACTTTTGTAAATGTCTCAAATCTTTTTCTGAGCATTTACAACCGTTATGCTGCCGATTTCTCCTAGGAAATTCTAATGCCTTTGCATTATTCTGAGCTTTCAGATGGCCAACCATTCCCAGAACCAAGTGGTTTGTCTGACCCGGTGCCTCGATGTACCCGATCACACAGCCATGTTGGTTCGAGTGATGGTCGAGACAGGCTATCGATGGTATCCGGAATATACCGTCGAGGAGCAGTTCCGAGACTTCAACCAGAGCCAGTACCTTTAAACCGTCAGGATATATCCCTCTTATCCTTAAGCCACTGAACCCCTCCACTGCTCTTATGGACTTGGGGTCACTATTGAGATATCTGTGAAGGATGCAGCTTACTCAATGATGACTATCATTCGAGCTAGGACTACCTTGCTTCAGAACACTGATTTCCACTACATTCCAGCCTCACTCCCTGGAGCACAGGGGTACTATGAGGCTTTGTACTATGACCCTACACATGAGGAATCACTACTCCGCACCACTGCCGAGATGCTTGAGTATAAGGACCGCGAAAACTGGGCCTTGCGTATGGAGCTTTTCCACTCTCGTTCTGATCACTGGGCCACTTTGACTCGGTTTGCACCTGCTGTCCAGGCAGGATACATGGACCTGAGGGACCTGTACTGTGTGTGGTCTGGATTGCCAGATTGTATGGAGTGGCGTGATGTAGGAGGCATCACCCCTCCTCGTGGTCCCCGTCTGCCACCGTCTATGGGACCAAGGCCACATCCGAGTCCCTATGGTCCGCAAGCCCCACAGGACCGTATATTCCTAGATCATCATGTTACTCTTCAAGGTTTTGGTGGTGACTTTTATGAGGATTACTATGGAGCCGTCTGAGCTAGTAGTAGTTTCACTAGTACTATAATAGTTGTATTCTCCATAGTCCCGCGTGACTGTGGGATACGACTTGGTGTGTATCACACTCTGGAGGTGTAGAAAAATAATGTATAGGAGCTTGGAATGCCTCCGATGAGATGTAATGTCTTTCACCGTAGTTGTACTCTAGCTTGGGCTTGTACAAAACTATATACGGTGTGTATGACCAATGGTATATATATGGCAGTTTCTATATTACCATGTCGTGCAATGAACATCTCAGCATTCCATGTTATCCATTACATTCTGCACTTCCTTGCCAAGATTGTGCCATCCTTGTCTAAACCATTGTCTTGTTTTTCCTAGGATCGTAAACACCCGCAGCAACCTTGCTGCCCCGGAGCAGGGGGAAGCCAGTGTAGCTAGGGGTGAGAATCTGCCTCACCCGCCTTCTCTAGCCGAAGTTATGCTGGAGGCAGAAAGAAACAAGCTTGAGACTAACCGCTTGCTGGAGCGGATTGAGCAGAACACTGCACGTCATCAGCGAAACGACTTGGTGTCAATCAATGACTTTATCAAGTTGTACCCACCAAAGTCTAATCATTCCGTCGAGCCCCTCGACGCGGATGACTGGCTTCGCAGCATCACCCACAAGCTACGTTCTGCCAACGTAGCCGAAGCTGATAAGGTTACCTATGCTGCCTATCACCTCGAGGGCCCTGCTAGCCTTTGGTGGGAAAACTTTGAGGCTATGCGCCCGGTCGGCCAAATAACTACTTGGGATGAATTCAGTGAGGATTTCCGTGAGCATCACATCCCGGAAGGTCTCATGGATCGTAAGAGGGAAGAGTTCTGCAATTTCACCCAAGGAAGACTGACTCTAGATGCTTATAGTCGTGAGTTTGGGAATCTGGCACGTTATGCTCCTGAAGAGGTATCCACCGACGCTAAGAAGCAGGCAAGGTTCCGCAAGGGACTTAGCGCCGAGCATCACCGCGATCTTCGTCTTCACGAGTGCACCTCCTTCCAGAAGTTGGTCAATAACGCCATTAGTGCTGAGATAGGCTAGATTGACTATGACGCTTCACGCAAGCACTCTCGTGATTTTGGTTCTTCATCCGGCTCTGGATCTCAGAAGCGCCGGGTGTGGATTCCAAGTACAGCACTGCCACCCAGGTTCATTCCGAGGCCATCCTTTGAGGCACCTCGCCCCAACCAGCAGTTTGCACCGCCTAAGTCCTATGGTGGCCCCGCTGCTAATGCTGCTCCATGCCCCAATGTTGTGACATGTTTCAAGTGTGGAGAGCCGGGTCACTACAGTCGAGAGTGTCCCCAGAACAACAACCCCAACCAGTCTGGAAAGTCTGTTGGCCGTGGTAAGCCAGCGAGAAAGACATTCTACGCCAAGCCAGCCACCACTACATGTGGCCATGTCAACTATGTCTCAGCTGAGGAGGCTCATGATGATCCTAACGTTGTCCTTGGTACGCTCCTTGTTAATTTCCATCCGGCATCTGTTCTTTTTGATACTGGAACATCTCATTCATTCATATCTGAGAGCTATGCTCGATTGCATAACACGACATTCTGTGACATGCCCACTTCCATGGTAATTCAAACTCCGGGTTCCAAATGGCAAACTTCTAGAGTAAGCCATGGGAATGAAATCCTTGTCGATAGACTTGTCTTCCTTGCATCCTTAATAGCTCTCAAGTCCTCGGACTTAAACATCATCTTGGGTATGGACTGGATGTCAGCCCATTATGCTAAGATTGACTGCTCTACTAGAACTGTTCAACTTACTCACCCATCGGGCAAGACAGTCAATGATTTAACTCGAGTGGCCAAGCGCCAGCTTTACTCCTTAAATGCCAACCCCCTTCCAGACCTTGAAGATATTCCGGTAGTCCGAGACTTCCCGGATGTCTTCCCAGAAGAACTGCCAGGTGTTCCACCTGACAGGGATGTCAAGTTTGTGATAGACCTTGTTCCAGGAACCGTTCCAATTTCTAGAAGACCCTATAAGATGGCACCCTTAGAACTAGCCGAGCCTAAGAACCAACTCGACGAGTCCTTGAAAAAGGGTTTCATCCGTGCTAGTTCCTCTCCTTGGGCTTGCCCTGTCCTCTTCGTCAAGAAGAAGGATGGAACGGATCGGATGGTTGTGGATTACCGACCTGTCAACTTGGTCACTATCAAGAACAAGTATCCGCTTCCCAGGATCAACAATCTGTATTGTCAGGACCCTGATTCCAAGTCACATCGATCTAGCCGGTAACACCTCATATCACTTTGCGGCCTCACGCATGGTAACACACGGGTGTCGCCTTACCATGGCCCGGGACCGTTTGCGCCTTTTGGCTCACGTATATGATAGTGTCGCTAGCATCCATATGACAGAGAACCCGGGCCGACATGGCTAGTCATGAACCCAAAGCGGCACAGCCTATGGAGACAGGCATACATGAATCACATCGAGCATGTCGGTCATCAGCGAGTGATTCTGGGCTGTAGCACTGGGCTAACAGGACTCCGGGAACCCGGGCTGTAGCAGGCTAGGCAGGACTCCGGATGTCACCGCGTGACATTTTCCCGAAGGGACAGACACAGGAACGAAGTGAAACACATGCCGTCCAGTCAAGTGATCTGAGCAGTAGTGCTGGGCTAGCAGGACTCCGGTGAACCGGGCTGTAGCGGACTACTATGGCTCAAGGAAGCACTAGACTACATTTCCCCATAAGAGAGGCTGCCAAGGATAAACAACTAGATTGTCGGATCCCACACATACCAAGCATTTCAATCATACACACAATATCCTCGGTATGTGTAAATACAACATGGCATCACAACATAACTCTACGACTCAAAGTATTTATTCATTAGGCTCCGAGGAGCGAGATATGACAAACATGGGTCCTATGACCCAACATACAGAGCATACAAGCAACAAGCACAAGCGGAAGCTTAACTTGTCTGAGTACAGACAACTACAAATGAAGAAGGCTGAGAAGCCTGACTATCTACCAGATCCTGCCGAGGGCACAAGATCGTAGCTGAGGTATCAAGCTAATCGTCAAAGTCCACGCGGAACTACTAGCGAGACTGAAGTCTCTCTGCAAAACATAAATTAAACAAACGTGAGTACAAAGGTACTCAGCAAGACTTACATCAGAACTAAACTACATATGCATCGGTATCAACAAGGGGGGTGGTGGAGTTTAACTGCAGCAAGCCAGCTTTGACTCAGTGGTTAACCTGAACTACGATTGCAAGCAACTCTTTTGAGGTGGCGCACACGAGTCCACATATTCACCATTAAATACACCACTATGGATCTGCTCCCGTCTCCCTACGAGAAGGACATCCATAGCACTCACACTTATCTTGCGAGTTTTAGAGTATCCACTTTCACTTGTCTATGAACTGTTATAGGCAACCCAGAAGTCCATTACCGCGGACACGGCTATTCGAATAGATGATGTTAACCCTGCAGGGGTGTACTTCTTCACACACGCTCTCACCACTTACCGCCGTTTACACGACATGTACTCGGCAACCTTCAAGCGGAAGCCCAACGAGGGTGTCGGCCACGGCCTACCTAAACACTCAAGTCTCTAGTCCAGGTTTATCGCCTATCCAGGTTCCATCCTCAGGGAGTCCGGCCGAGGTTTCCACATACGGCCCCGAACGATGTGAATAGGGTTCCCGGGACACCAAAAGGGCACCTGGTACACTGTTCCACGGTGTATCTACCGCATCATAGCCCACCCCTAGGGTCAGAGCTACGCACGGCCGCCAACACATATCCTATAAACACCAGAAACTAGTTGCTACTCCTGGACAGAGGACAAGGGTGATCAAGAAGCCGAGAGGGTCCATTGGTTTCGGGCCCAATGCGTGGTAGTAACTGTTTCATGGATCACAAACACAGAACTCAGATCCTAAGGACGGCTTCAATGAGACAACCCACCATGTACTCCTACATGGCCTCTCACCGCTACCTTTACCAAATCGTGTTCACACACTTAGCTCTCAACAGTAGGACATGTTTACACACCTTCGATTCATCCCCGATGAATCAGACCTGACACAACTCTATGCAATAGCAGGCATGACAAATAAGCATGAATGAGTAGGCACATTAGGGCTCAAACAACTCCTACTCATACTAGTGGGTTTCATCTATTTACTGTGGCAATGACAGGTCATGCAGAGGATAAGGGGCTCAACTACCGCAGCAAGTAATTTTTGAATCGTTGTTGTCCTAATGCAGTAAAAGAGAGCAGGAGCGAGAGAGTGGGATTGTATCGGAATGAACAAAGGGGTTTTGCTTGCCTGGCACTTTTGAAGATAGTATAGTTCTTCATCGGCGTCATCGAACTCGTCATCAGAACCACGTCTATCGAAAGGGGACAAATACCGGCAAACAAAGAGGAACACAATCAATGCAATGCAACAATTATGATGCATGATAGTGTCATGGCAATATGCTGTTCATTGAGCTAATGCAACTAGCAACCATATTAAATGAAGTTGGTTTGAACCAAGGGTTCAAATTCAAACTCCATATGTGCTTATTTAAATGTCATTTATGCAAATTGCCCTATACAACAACCCTAGGTTGTTCAAACATGCATGCAAGTGCCATAAACAGATTCCTTGAATTTTTCTGATAATTTTTCATATATAATTTATCTTATTTGGAGTTACGGTTGAATTTCTATGATTTTTAGAAGTTTAAATTGTTTTCTAGAATTTCCTGTATTATTTTAAAACCAGAAATTCCTTTACTGCGTCAGCACTACGTCATTATGACGTCAGCAGGTCAACAGGGTCGCCCAGAGTCAAACCTGACGGCTGGGACCCACTAGTCAGTCTCACAGAGCTGGCTAGTGTGGCTGACATGTGGGCCTGGTCAACGACCACGTTAGCGGGGTTAACTCTGACGCGTGGGTCCCGCTGGGTTAATCTAAACTAAACAGAAAATGAAGCCCGGGGTTAATTAGGGCGTGGGCCCATATGTTAGCGGCTGTGGGGTTAAATTAGCAGTGTCATTAGCGTTAACTAAGTGTGCCACATCGGAGTCACGGGAATTCAGCCGGCGGCGACCAAACCCGTGGCGGCAACTCGCCGGAGTTGCTCGGGTTTCGCGTACAGGCCGCGATTTGAGCCGCGGTTGGTCTCTACGGGTAGCTGGCGTTGCAGCGCGTCGCCTGGTGGCAGTAGCCGGGCCTGGGGTGGCCGGAGTCAACGACGGCGTCAAGTTGAGCGGCGGCCGGAGTTCGGGCACCTGCGGGTTTGGCGTTGTGGTGCATGGGAGGAGGAGCCGGTGGGTGAAACGTGCTCCTGGGGGTGCACTGAGTGCAGTGACACGCTCGGTTTGGACGGAGGCGTACCAAAACAACGACGGCGACAAGTCCGGCGGCCGTGAGGTCTCGGTCTCGACGGAAACGAGGGCTACAATGAGCTAGTGGGCATGGGAGTAGGGGGGATCAATAGAGGAGCACACCGCGAGTTCAGAGGTGGCCTCGGCGAGGTCGGGGAGGGGCTGGTGGTGACGAGAGGTCACCGGCGATCTCGGTGGACGAACTAAGAGGGCGGCGGCGGTGGCGGTGTTGCAGCGCGTCCGGGGCCTCGTGGCTCATCGAGGAGGTAGATGACAAAGTGGCGGAGCTCCTGGGCATGTCCAGGGAGCGAGGGGGAGGCAGTGGCCACGGTGGTGTTTGTCGGCGGCGACGGACCCGTTCGGGTGGGTGAGAGGAAGAGGTCCAGGGGAGGGGAGACGCCACGGGTGAGGGAGAGAGAGATCTGGGGGGTGCCAGGGGCGTGCGTGGCGGCGTTAGAAGGTCCGGGGAGGAAGCAGGAGGTGGCCAGGGGCGAGCGCGCGCGCGCGACAGCGAGCTGCTCCTACTAGCAGGAGGAAGACGACGTGGTGGGGTGGTGGGCTGGGCTCTCTACGGTGCTGGGCCACAGCTGGGCCGACTAGGTGGGCTGGACAGTGAGGCCAGGTAAGTTTCTGCTTCTTTCCTTTCTGTTTTCATTTATTTAATGCTCTGTTGTTTGTTTTGAATTAGTAAAAATACTAATCCATTTTAGAAAATTCCGAAAATAATCATAGGCACCTTTGGAATTACTCCCAACAGCCTAAAATTACTTTCAAAAGTATTTGGGAATTTAAAAGTATTTATAGTATTTTAAGTGCCCAAATGCAAATAGTTATGTCTTAACTCAAAAATCCAAAATGGCTCCAAATTTTATGAACCCATTTTTGGCAGAGGTTTTAGCCAGAACCAAAAATGATGAACATTTTTGAAAACCATTTGGATTCACTGAGAATAATTTTTCTGTTGAACCTAGTGAATTTCTTTTAATGCTAGGGTTTAGGCAATCCCCATTTCAGGTTTAACTGAAATTTAAACATGATGCAACACCAGATGCTAGCACTAGGCATTAATAGAACTAGGGATGTGACATGTATGATCAGCTCGCTGGATCCTCAGTCTTTTCCAAAATGGATTTGAGGTTGGGCTACCATCAAATCAAAATAAAAAACGGGGATATTCCCAAAATGGCCTTTGTTACTCGTTATGGCCAATACCAGTACACCGTTATGTCCTTCGGTTTAACCAATGCCCCAGCCACCTTCTCTTGGTTAATGAACTCGGTCTTCATGGAGTATTTGGATAAATTCGTCATAGTATACCTCGATGATATACTCATCTACTCCAAGAGTGAGGAGGAACACGCCGAACATCTAAGGCTGGTATTGATGAAACTTCGAGAGTATCGCCTTTATGCCAAATTCTCCAAGTGTGAATTTTGGTTGCCAGAAGTGACCTATCTAGGCCATGTAATCTCTCGTAAGTGTATTGCTGTCAATCCCGAGCGAGTTCAAGCTGTCCTTGATTGGACTCCACCTGAGACGGTCAAGCAAGTTCGGAGCTTCCTTGGCTTAGCGAGTTATTGTTGCTGCTTCATCGAGAATTTCTCCAAGGTTGCTAAACCACTAACTAAACTCCTCAAGAAAGATAAAAAGTTCGAGTGGACCCCACAGTGCGAGTTCAGTTTTTAGGAACTGAAAAGACGCCTGACATCTGCTCCCGTACTGGTACCACCAGATTTCTCCAAGGACTTTATTATCTATTGAGATGCCTCGTGACAAGGACTAGGTTGCATACTCATGCAAGATTGTCAGGTAATTGCCTATGCTTCATGGCAATTACACCCACATGAGGAAAACTATCCCACACATGATCTAGAGCTTGCAGCGGTATTTCATGCACTTAAAACTTGGCGACATTACCTTCTCGGTACTCATTGCGAGATCTTCACTGATCACCAAAGTATGAAATATATCTTCACCCAACCGTATTTGAATCTCAGGCAAATACGTTGGGTCGAGTTGATCTCAGATTACGACTTAGGAATAACTTACACCCCGGGCAAAGCCAATGTCATGGCTGATGCGCTAAGTCGTAAATCTTATTGTAACAACCTGATGTTACAACAAAGTCAACCACTTCTCCACGAGGAATTTCGTAAGCTTAACCTTCACATTGTTCCTCAAGGATTCCTATCCACCCTGGTGGCAAAACCTACCCTTACGAATCAGATCATCAAGACACAGAAGGTAGATCCAGGAATCTCCCGTATTAAGAGAAACATTAACAAAGGAGTCGCGAATTGTTTCTCCGTTGATGATCAAGGTGTCGTATACTTTGGAAACCGTTTAGTGGTTCCCAAAGCACGAAACCTGAGGCGGCTGATCCTTAAGGAAGCTCATGAATCCCCTCTCGCCATTCATCCCGGTAGTACTAAAATGTATCAAGACCTACGCCAGAGGTTTTGGTGGACTAGGATGAAGAGAGAAATTGCTCAATACATTTCTAGTTGTGACGTCTGTCATCATGTTAAAGCAGAGCATCAACGGCCTACTGGCACCCTTCAACCTTTGGCTATTCCCGAATGGAAATGGGATACAATCAGTATGGATTTCATTACTGGGTTTCCCAGGACCAAGAGAGGGAATAATGCTATCTTCGTCGGGATCGATCGTCTTTCCAAAGTAGCCCATTTCCTACATGTTCGTGAGAGTATCACCGCTAGCCAGCTAGCTGACCTATACATCTCCCGAATAGTGTCTCTTCATGGTGTCCCATTGGAAATTAACTCAGACCGTGGAAGTCTCTTCACCTCTCGATTTTGGGAAAGTTTCCAAAATGCTATGGGAACTCGTCTCTCTTTTAGCACTGCCTTCCACCCCCAATCAAGTGGTCAAGTAGAGCGAGTAAATAAAATCCTAGAGGATATGCTCCGAGCTTCTGTCATCTCATTCGGAATGGATTGGGAGAAATGCCTTCCATTCGCGGAGTTCGCTTATAACAATAGTTATCAAGCTAGCTTGGGAGAAGCTCCTTTCGAAGTTCTCTATGGACGAAAATGTCGAACGCCTCTTAACTGGTCAGAAACCGGGGAAAGACAACTCTTTGGCCTGGATATGATTCAGGAAGCAGAAGAGCAGGTTCGCGTTATTCGTGAGAAATTGAAAAAAGCCCAATCTCGTCAAAAGAGCCAATATGACCGTAAACATAAGCTCATGACTTATGAAGTCGGCGAGAAGGCTTACCTTCGGGTTACTCCAGTAAAGGGAACCCATCGTTTCAGTATCAAAGGAAAATAGGCTCCTCGTTACATTGGACCCTTTCGCATTCTTGCCAAACGAGGAGAAGTTACCTACCAATTGGAACTACCTCCGCATCTTTCCAGAGTTCACGATGTCTTCCACGTTTCTCAACTCAGGCGTTGTTTCGCGGATCCTATCCATTGAGTGGACCATGAAATGCTTGATCTACAAGATAATATCTCATATTGGGAATATCCCGTTCGTATCCTTGATCAAGCCGAGCGTACCACTCAATGCCATAACTTCAAGTTTCTTAAGGTTCAATGGTCACACCACTCTGAAAAAGAAGCCACTTGGGAAAGGGAGGATCGTCTTCGACTCTAGTACCCCACCTTCTTCCCAACAGATCCTAAATCTCAGGACGAGATTCTTTTGAGTGGGGGTGAGTTGTCACACCCTAGCTAGTTCATGCATTAGAGTGTTGCATCATGTTTATTTTCCTAGAAAACTGAAATGGGGATGACAGAACCCCCAGCACCCCCTGTAACAACTAGGGTTTACTAAAAACTTTTTCAATGAACCTGAAATGCCCTTCTAAAAAGTCCACCCTTTTTGTTTTGGGTTAAAACCTTTGACAAAAATGGTGCACACTTTTCTAGGACATCATAAGGTTATTGGATTAATTCATTACTAATTGAATTTCGGCAATTTAAATCCTATAAATATTTTAAAATGCCCAAATAATCCAGAAAGTAATTTTAGGCTGTTGAGAATATTTTCAAATGTGCCTCTGAATATTTTCAAGGTTTTCCTAAATGAAATAGTATTATTACTATTTCACAACACAAAACATAATAAATTAAAAACAGAAAAAAGAGAGAGAAAGGAAACTAACCTGGCAACGCCACTAGCCGGCCCACCTGGCGGCCCAACACTGTGCTGGCCCGTGCCAGCCAGCTGCTTCGTCCCTGCCAGGCAGGCAGGGAGGTGACGCCGGCGCGCGAGAGCTCGCCACCGCGCCACCTGCTTGCCGCTCGTGCCCGTGGGACCTTGGGCGACCTCCACGTCGCCGCCCCGACCCCGCAGACACACCCATTCTCCCCCTGTCTCTCTCCCTCGCCCTCTCCCACCATGGCCTACGCCCGTACCGCCGCACCGTCGACGTAGCCGCGCCCTCCGACGTCCTCGCGTCGACTACGTCGAGCAGGCCGAGCCCCGAGCGCTCGCCCGCTCTGGAGTAGCCCCGATCCCGTCTACCCCAACTCCGGCCACCGGAGATACCCTATGCCTTCACCGCAGCACCAGCTCATCCCCGACCTCGTCGTCTACCTCGACGTGACCCCCGTGAGCTCAGCCACCTCCCCATCCTCTCCATTTACCTTCTCGAGCACCGCAGCGACCGCACCAAGCTCGACCGCACCCACCGCAGCCACCGCACGTCGCCGTCATGGCCATAGCCACGTTGGCTCGCAACCGAGCACGTCATCGTCTTCAACGCACTCGCAGGAGCCTGTAGCACCCCCGCACGCTCCTCGCCGTGCCTCCTAGCGACTAGTTCGACCTCGCCCAAACTCCGGCAGCCGCAACGCTCGTCACCGATGTCGGTTCCGGTGACCCTGAGCCCAACCTGTGCCACGTCTCGACGTGGCTTGCTCCCAGCTATGCGTAGGAGGTCTCCGCCGTCCATTTGGTCGTCTGAGTGCAAAACCCGCACTGCCCCACCGCGTCTCGCCTCCCCGGTGGCTAAACGCCGGCGAGTTTGACTCCGCTGACCCAGTTTGACCCCCCCAGGGTCACTGACATGTGGGCCGTGCCCCTATTTAATCTAGAATTAGATTAGTTAACTCTAATTACCTTAGTTAATAGGTTGACTCACTGACAAGTGGGCCCAGGCCCTAACTAACCTAGTTTAGTGCTAACGAAACACTAACAAACTCTGTTAGTTAGTTGTTACACTTACAGATGCGGCCCACCGGTCAGGTTTGACCTGGGCTGCCGCCTTTGACCTGCTGACGTCACCCTAACGCAATGCTCACGCAATAACTCAATTACTGGAATTATTCTTATATAGGAAATTCCAAAAAATATTACAAACTTCAAAAATTCATAACTTTTAATCTATAACTCCAAATGCAAAGATTTATATATGAAATTTGATCAGAAAAATTCAATCCTTCCATCTGTAATGGTTTCATGCATGACAAAACACTTTAACCTTGCTTTTTAGGTGAAACAAGCTAATACACTTATAAGGGTTAAGAACATAAGCTTCCATTTGAATCTTTGATTCAAATGGACCCAAACCAACTTGTTGCACATTGCATTAGGCAGGACACCTCATATTGCATTGTCATAGCATGCATCATATTGTTGCATATTGCCATGTGATGATTGTGTTCTGTGGTGTCATTCGTGGTAGGTTCTGCCTCCGAGGATATTTCCGAGTATCCAACTGAAGGGAAGTACCCTACCACTACTCCATCAAGCAAGCAACCCCATTGATCATATGGATACAATCCCATGTTCTCGCTTCTGCTCTCATTTACTGCATTAAGACAACAATGTTTCAAACTGCTGTGTGCTACGGTAGTTGAACCCTTATCATCTGCATGACCTGTCATTGCCATAGTAACTAGATGAAACCCACTAGCATGTGTAGGAGTTGATTGAGCCATGTATGTGTTTTCTACCTTGTTATGCCTGCTATGCTTAGAGTCGTGTCAGGTCCGGTTCATCTGGGTGATGGGCTAGAGTGAAATGTTTACGTCGGTAATGTGAGGGATGTGTTGAACATGATTTGGTAAAGGTATCGATGAGAGGCCATGTAGGAGTACATGGTGGGTTGTTTCATTGAGGTCGTCCCTAAGAACCGAGATCTGTATGTGTGATTCAAGAATCAGTTACTACCATACATTGGGCTTGAAACCAATGGACCCTCTCGACTTCTTAATCACCCTAGTAGTCTCTCCAGGAGTTGCAACTAGTTTCTGGTGTTTGTAGGTTATGTGTTGGTGACCGTGCATAGCGCTGACCCTAGGGGTGGGCTATGATAAACCTGGTTCCTCGGGAACCCTGTTCACAGAGTTCGGGGCCGTACGTGTAAACCTCGGCTGGACTCCCTGTGGATGGAACCTTGATAGGCGATAAACCTAGACTAGAGACTTGAGTGTTTAGGTAGGCCGTGGCCGACACCCTCGTTGGGCTTCCGCTTGAAGGATGCCGAGTACATGTCATGTAAACAACGATAAGTGGTGAGAGCGTGTATGAAGAAGTACACCACTGCAGGGTTAACATCATCTATTCGAATAGCCGCGTCCGCGGTAAAGGACTACTTGGTTGCCTATATAGTTCATAGACAAGTTAATGGTTACTACTAAAAGACTCAAGATAAGTGTGAGTATTGAGGACGGCCCTCTCGTAGGATGACGAGGGAGGATCCCCGGTGGAGTATTGTGTTGGTGATTAGTGGACTTGTGTGTGAAAACTATTTCACAGTGGTGTCTCGTAGGATAGCTTAGCCAAGAGTCAAAGCTGGCTTGCTGCAATAAATCCACAACCTTCTTGAGAATGAGCATGTATAGTAGGATCTGTTGTAAGACTTGCTGAGTACCTTTGTACTCTTGTTGCTTTAATTACTTTTTTCAGATGACAACACCGCCCCCTCCGATGGGGTTTACGTAGACCTCGACGTCGACGAGTAACTTGCCACCCAGGTGGTGATTCTGTCCATGGAGGGCCCTATCTAGATAGACAGGCTTCGACAAGCCTTCTTTCTTTCTAGTGGCTGTACCTAGACTTATTTGCTTCCGCATGTGCTTGTATGCTTGTATGACTTGAGTGTCGGGTCTTGTAACCCCTACCTGTATGAACATGTTATGTATGGCTCTCCGGAGCCTTTAAATAAAGTACTTGAGTTGTAGAGTTTTGTTGTGATGCCATGTTGTATTTACACATATCGAGCATATTGTGTGTATGATTGAAATGCTTGTTATGTGTGGGATCCGACAATCTAGTTGTTTATCGTTGGCAGCCTCTCTTATGGGGAAATGTAGTCTAGTGCTCCTTGAGCCATAGTACTCCGCTACAGCCCAGTTCACAGGAGTCCTGCTAGCCCAGCACTACTGCTTAGGACACTTGACTGGCCGGCATGTGTTTCACTTTGTTCCTATGTCTATCCCTTCGGGGAAATGTCACGCGGTGACATCCGGAGTCCTGCCTAGACTGCTACAGCCCAGGTTCCTCGCAGTCCTGTTAGCCTAGTGCTACGTCCCAGATTCACACGTTGTTGACCGACATGCTGGATGTGATTCATGTATGTCTATCCCCATAGCTATGTGCCGCATTGGGTTGACGACTAGCCATGTCGGCCTGGGTTCTCTGTCATATGGATGCTAACGACACTATCAGATACGTGAGCCAAAAGGCGCAAACAGTCCCAGGCCTTGGTAAGGCGACACCCGTGGGGATACCCTGCGTAAGGCCATGTAGGAGTACATGGTGGGTTGTTTCATTGAGGTCGTCCCTAAGAACCGAGATCTGTATGTGTGATTCAAGAATTAGTTACTACCATACATTGGGCCCGAAGCCAATGGACCCTCTCGACTTCTTAATCACCCTAGTACTCTCTCCAGGAGTTGCAAGTAGTTTCTGGTGTTTGTAGGTTATGTGTTGGCGGCCGTGCATAGCTCTGACCCTAGGGGTGGGCTATGATGCGGTCGATCCACTATGGCACGATGTATCGAGTCACACGTTTGGTGTCTTGGGAACCCTGTTCACATAGATCGGGGCCGTACGTGTAAACCTCGGCCGGACTCCCTGTGGATGGAACCTGGATAGGCGATAAACCTGGACTAGAGACTTGAGTTTTTAGGTAGGCCGTTGCCGACACCCTCGTTGGGCTTCCGCTTGAAGGATGCCGAGTACATGTCGTGTAAACGACGATAAGTGGTGAGAGCGTGTATGAAGAAGTACACCACTGCAGGGTTAACATCATCTATTCGAATAGCCGCGTCCGCGGTAAAGGACTACTTGGTGGCTTATATAGTTCATAGACAAGTTAATGGTTACTACTAAAAGACTCAAGATAAGTGTGAGTATCGAGGATGGCCCTCTCGTAGGATGACGAGGGAGGATCCCCGGTGGAGTATTGTGTTGGTGATTGGTGGACTCGTGTGTGAAAACTATTTTACAGTGGTGTCTCGTAGGATAGCTTAGCCAAGAGTCAAAGCTGGCTTGCTGCAATAAATCCACAACCTTCTTGAGAATGAGCATGTATAGTAGGATCTGTTGTAAGACTTGCTGAGTACCTTTGTACTCTTGTTGCTTTAATTACTTTTTTCAAATGACAACACCGCCCCCTCCGATGGGTTTTACGTAGACCTCGACGTCGACGAGTAACTTGCCACCCAGGTGGTGATTCTGTCCATGGAGGGCCCTATCTAGATAGACAGGCTTCGAGAAGCCTTCTTTCTTTCTAGTGGTTGTACCTAGACTTATTTGCTTCCGCATGTGCTTGTATGCTTGTATGACTTGAGTGTCGGGTCTTGTGACCCCTACCTATATGAACATGTTATGTATGGCTCTCCGGGGCCTTTAAATAAAGTACTTGAGTTGTAGAGTTTTGTTGTGATGCCATGTTGTATTTACACATATCGAGCATATTGTGTGTATGATTGAAATGCTTGTTATGTGTGGGATCCGACAATCTAGTTGTTTATCGTTGGCAGCCTCTCTTATGGGGAAATGTAGTCTAGTGCTCCTTGAGACATAGTACTCTGCTACAGCCCGGTTCACCGGAGTCCTGCTAGCCCAGCACTACTGCTCAGGACACTTGACTGGCCGGCATGTGTTTCACTTTGTTCCTATGTCTATCCCTTCGGGGAAATGTCACGCGGTGACATCCGGAGTCCTGCCTAGACTGCTACAGCCCAGGTTCCTCGCAGTCCTGTTAGCCTAGTGCTACGTCCCAGATTCACACGCTGTTGACCGACATGCTCGATGTGATTCATGTATGCCTGTCCCCATAGCTATGTGCCGCATTGGGTTGACGACTAGCCATGTCGTCCTGGGTTCTCTGTCATATGGATGCTAGCGACACTATCAGATACGTGAGCCAAAAGGCGCAAACAGTCCCAGGCCTTGGTAAGGCGACACCCGTGGGGATACCCTGCGTAAGGCCATGTAGGAGTACATGGTGGGTTGTTTCATTGAGGTCCTCCCTAAGAACCGAGATCTGTATGTGTGATTCAAGAATCAGTTACTACCATACATTGGGCCCGAAGCCAGTGGACCCTCTCGACTTCTTAATCACCCTAGTACTCTCTCCAGGAGTTGCAAGTAGTTTCTGGTGTTTGTAGGTTATGTGTTGGCGGCCGTGCATAGCTCTGACCCTAGGGGTGGGCTATGATGCGGTAGATCCACCGTGGCACGGTGTACCGAGTCACACGTTTGGTGTCTCGGGAACCCTGTTCACATAGTTCGGGGCCGTACGTGTAAACCTCGGCCGGACTCCCTGTGGATGGAATCTGGATAGGCGATAAACCTGGACTAGAGACTTGAGTGTTTAGGTAGGCCGTGGCCGACACCCTCGTTGGGCTTCCGCTTGAAGGATGCCGAGTACATGTCGTGTAAACGAAGATAAGTGGTGAGAGCGTGTATGAAGAAGTACACCACTGCAGGGTTAACATCATCTATTCGAATAGCCACGTCCGCGGTAAAGGACTACTTGGTTGCCTATATAGTTCATAGACAAGTTAATGGTTACTACTAATAGACTCAAGATAAGTGTGAGTAGCGAGGATGGCCCTCTCGTAGGATGACGAGGGAGGATCCCCGGTGGAGTATTGTGTTGGTGATTAGTGGACTCGTGTGCGAAAACTATTTTGCAGTGGTGTCTCGTAGGATAGCTTAGCCAAGAGTCAAAGCTGGCTTGCTGCAATAAATCCACCACCTTCTTGAGAATGAGCATGTATAGTAGGATCTGTTGTAAGACTTGCTGAGTACCTTTGTACTCATGTTGCTTTAATTACTATTTTCAGACGACAACACTGCCCCCTCCGATGGGTTTTACGTAGACCTCGACGTCGACGAGTAACTTGCCACCCAGGTGGTGATTCTGGCCATGGAGGGCCATATGTAGATAGATAGGCTTCGACAAGCCTTCTTTCTTTGTAGTGTCTGTACCCAGACTTATTTGCTTCCGCATGTTCTTGTATGCTTGTATGACTTGAGTGTCGGGTCTTGTGACCCCTACCTGTATGAACATGTTATGTATTGCTCTCCGGAGCCTTTAAATAAAGTACTTGAGCTGTAGAGTTTTGTTGTGATGCCATGTTGTATTTACACATATCGAGCATATTGTGTGTATGATTGAAATGCTTGGTATGTGTGGGATCCGACAATCTAGTTGTTTATCCTTGGCAGCCTCTCTTATGGGGAAATGTAGTCTAGTGCTCCTTGAGCCATTGTAGTCCGCTACAGCCCGGTTCACCGGAGTCCTGCTAGCCCGGCACTACTGCTCAGCACACTTGACTGGCCGGCATGTGTTTCACTTCGTTCCTATGTCTGTCCCTTAAGGGAAATGTCACGCGGTGACATCCGGAGTCCTGCCTAGCCTGCTATAGCCCAGGTTCCTCGGAGTCCTGTTAGCCCAGTGCTACAACCCGGATTCACACGCTATTGACCGACATGCTCGATATGATTCACGTATGCCTGTCCCCATAGGTCTGTGCCGCTTTGGGTTCACGACTAGCCATGTCGGCCCGGGTTCTCTGTCATATGGATGCTAGTGACACTATCATATATGTCAGCCAAAAGGCGCAAACGGTCCCAGGCCTTGGTAAGGCAACACCCGTGGGGATATCGTGTGTGAGGCCGCAAAGTGATATAAGGTGTTACCAGCTAGATCAATGTGACTTGGAATCGGGGTCCTAACAGGAGGCGGCGGCTGGAAGGTGGAGGGTGGCTTCTTAAATAGGAAGGGGCTAGGGTTTAGGTGGGTTTTGGGGGTTTCTGGAACCTCGGATAGCAATCAAATGGTTCCGGTCGGAGGGGGTATAGGTTGGGTGCAGGTAGGCTGTGAAGAAGGGCTTGGAATGAGAGGAGAGAAGAGAAAACGACCGGCATGGGTTTTCGGAGACCGAAGCCGTCCGATGTAAAGACCGGCTACTATTGCCGCTATAGTTTAACGGTTGGGCTATCGCACGAGCTCCGAATGTGATGAAACTTGGCAGGCGGTCTACTGACAACATAACAACACCGCATGCCAACTTTCATCCCATTCCGAGAACATTTTCCGGCCACTTATAAAATAATATTTCGAACATGCCACGGGCGCGTGCAAGTGTGATTGGGCTCAGAACGGACAACAGAAAGAACGGGGAGGCTGGGACGGATGCATGTTTTGCAAACATGATGATGCAATGCACATGATGACATGATGAAATGCAACACGCAAACAAATGACATGGTAATGACGGTGAATAACTGGAAGACACCCGGCGTAACGGTCTCAGGGCGTCACAACACTCCACCACTACAAGAGGATCTCGTCCCGAGATCTAGGATGGCACCGGAGGGAAACGGAAGAGGACAAGAAGAGGTAAATCTAAGTTGCTTCTTTTCAAAATGAGTGAAACCAAAGAACCTTGCGAGGTTGAACAAATTGAAAGATAGAAAGAATACAACGAAGATGAACGAAGTTGATAACAGTCCGTTAGAAAAGACGAACAAGGAACATTGCGAAAACCTTGTTGGTAGAAAGACATGAATGAAGAGCTCTAGATACAAGGAAGGGCAAGTAACCACTCCGGCTAAAACAAGATAGCGAAGGAAATCGATTGATATAATTTGGGCATCACTCTGACTGTACATGGAAGGAATTAACCAGAACTTGACAAGATTGGATGATACTTGACGAAATCAACAGCACACTGCCTCCAGAACTACTGAAAGAATGGTACAATGGATAAGAAAGATTTCAGACAACACTCTGGTAGAAAAAGAGGAAAAACTTGACAGAATGAGAGAACTTGAATGAAAACACAACACTCCAGTTGAATGGATAACCAAAAGAAAAGAACATGATCTTTGACAACAAATGGGATGATGGTCGAAGAGTGCAACATCACAATGCCTCCGGAAGAAATGAAAGAAATGAATTTACTGAATGGAGGAAAACAAGATCTTAAAAGAGCACGCTTACGCAAGATGCTAGAACGGGGTTGTTGGATTATCAACAACGAAAGGATAAGCTTGTTGTGGCCTTATGGAAAACATCTGAAAACTGAGGTGAAATTTTGCCACCAACGGAAACGATAGATTGGATTTATATGAACAAGGAGACGAGAAACTTATTTCACTAGCAGGATAAAGGAAGAGCTTGGGTCATTTATGAGCACCATAAATAGCAACAATCCTTAGAGAAAGCTTTAGGTGAAATATAGCCCAAGATAACTCCAAGGAATAGAGTGATGGGTTGAAAAGATGTCCTGAATGAACTCAAAATGATGGATTTAAGATATGTCATTTCGAACAACTTATCGATCGTGAAACATGAAGGAAAACTGTCAAAATGACATAACACCATCCAAAAAGATAAGATAGAGAGAATTGTACTTCGGAATGAAAGAAGTAGAGTGCTTGGCGGATCTTAACTCCGAGAGGAAGCTTCAAGAACAATTGAAGAATTAAAAGAATCCTTGACGAACAACCACATAGAGCCTCGATGAAGAACTCCGGTAATAAAAGGATGATAAAAAGAAAGAGAAGTTGAGAAGATAAGGTGAAGCCTTGTAATGATTTAGATGGAGTTTACGATATAATTGAGAGAGCTTGGAACTCTGGGAAAAGAAAAGATGAAACAATTGAAACCGAGAATTTGATGAGCCTCCGGAATAAGGAATTGAATTTCCTCGATGAAACAAGAATAAGAATTGCATTATGCCTATCCTTCACCAATTAAAATTTATGACAAGCAATGGATTTGGCATACTGCTCATTCTCATTGGAAAGGATTGCGGTAAGATATAGTGCAAACTTTAGAAGATCTTCAACGGTCCACCGGTAGGATAGGCAAGAACGAATGAATTGATATGATAACCAAGGAATAGAAAACTTGAACGAACCACCATAAGGATTGAACAAGAAAGTAGAGAAGGCACAATTCACCTGGAAGAATTAGAAAACGAATGAAGATACTTTAGGGGATTTTGATACAACTGAACGAAGAGATCACGAGCTGATTAGAGGAAACTTGAATGATGCACCGGTAAGATTTGGAGAATGAGAGCTGCAAGCTGGAATGAATAATTCTGAGATGATGGGCTCCGGAGAATCAAACTGAAAAGGCTCCTGATTTGCTCCGGAAGGGTGAAAAGAATTCTCACAATCAAAAATAATTATGAGAGGGTGGCAACAAGTAGAACCATGAATCTTCACGAGAACGGACCAAGATTTAAGAGAAACTCTTCTTCAGTCTTCAAAAGTAGAGAATGACGATGGGAAACACCACCATGAATTGTTGAGACACTCCGAAATAATGAAGAATATAAAGGCTGAATCAACAATGAAAAGAATTTGAAAGATCTTGGAGAAAGACATAAGACTGATGATAATTCCTTCTTATGTCAAACTTTGAAATGAATTTGAGAATAACTCCGGAAAGAATTAGAAGAGTCAGGTGAGATCCTAGGAAAAGACCTGTGGGTTAGGGCCCATTCAAGATAAACACCGTCGAACAATTTTAAAATAGAGAGATTGCGCCGGTTGAATTAAATGGCTTGAATAAGGTAAGACCTCGAAAATAGCTTGGATTGATCAAGAATAGAAGCACTAATCTTCCGAGATATCTTCAGCACAACGGAACAAATGGAAAACAAGAGGTGAATAATTAAGAAGTGCACCGGCATAAGAAAGCATTTGAAATGGGGAGAGTATATGCTCGACAAAGCTTGAATTGAATCCACCGGAGAAGAAAAATAACGAAGAATGATTAACTTGAAGCTCCGTTAGTATCGTCCTGAGAATCACCGGATAAGAACATTGACGGAAAAGAATGGAGAGACTTCACATCCATAATATGGATATTCGATTAAGAAATCCGAGTCCTTGAAGAAAAGGGTGGGAGGGCGGGAAAAAACATAGACAACGTGGAACGGATGAAACGGACACCGTTGGGAAAACTGAGGGATGATCTTGTGAATGGGAAAAATGATAGGATCATCTTGAAGGGAAACACACCGGATGAAAAGAATTGACATGACAATCTCGATTATCATGACGGATTAGTATTCACATAGAAATATGAGAACACCGCTTAGGAAGGTATGGAATCAACACTTGACATTGAAGCAACTCGAATACCACAACTCAAAAACAAAACAAAGATTGGCTTGCAGAAAAAGCCGGAACAAACATATGCTAGAGATTTCATCCGAAATTTTCGTGGTGGGGCCCACACGGGCTCGATCGTACAGCACCATCATGTACAAGGCAGTGCACATGACATACGAAGCATCCCTGAGTCAGCATAGCCAAGGACTCTTTAAGACACAACGAGACCACTATAAAACCAACCGTGGATAGGTGGACCACTAGACGTCGAACCCCAATCTCATATCATGCATTTGTCGGAAAGATATCCTAGGGGCAACTTGAATTCCCACTTATAAACTCCCGAAACTTTTTGGTTATGCAATCGGGTGTTGGGGATATAGGGGAATCATAAAATCTCACCCAAAACTAGCAAATCCTACATCCAGCTGTATCCATCCTTCAACACATAACCAACAAACCTTCGGAAATCATTTACCTCAACCTTCGAAAAGCATTCGTTATACGAGTTATGGAAATACTCCCGAACTCCCACCCCAGTACTGGGTGACGTCGAGGTTATCTCACCAACAACTGCATAAAAGAGATTTTTGATGTCGGCAAACTCAGGTATTTCAGAACTGCAATGATAAAATCATGACGACATCACCTCGGAGCTCAACTCCCCGGGACACTGCCACAACCCCTAAATGTCAGGAGGCACCAAGAACAATGTTCTCGTCACAAAACCATCGAAACGATTCCAAGATACCGGCGTGATCCTAAAAAAATTCATGAAATTTGAGGACAGAAGAGTCAAAACTCTATGTCATGAGGCCTCACCGGAGCGACGAAGGGACTGAGGAGTAAAACGAATCCTACTCTCCAATATATATAATCCTAAGACTCAAAACATTTTTTTCTAGACTCAACAACGCCAGCAATTCGATCAAGCAGGGGGCTCCTAAGTCGGGGATGGCTCTGATTACCAACTTGTAACACCCACAATGCGGCTATATCTCCCACATGTCGGGGCACGACTTAGAGGCATAATCGCATGGTAGGCATGTCGCAAGAGGGGTAATCTTTACACATCCCATGTACTGAATAAGAAAGGGATAAAGAGTTGGCTTACAATCGCCACTTCACACAAATACAAGTTAAACATACATCATCCAGAATACAATCAACGTCCGACTATGGAACCAAAATAAAATAAGAAAACACCACATACTAGATCCCTGATCGTCCCAACTGGGCTCCACTACTGATCAACAGGAAACGAAACAACACAACGAACACGATCTTCATCGAGCTCCCACCTGAGCTCGGTTGCGTCATCTGCATTGGTATCATCGGCACTTGCAACTATTTGGAAGTATCTCTGAGTCACGAGGACTCAGCAATCTCACACCCGCGAGATCAAGACTATTTAAGCTTATGGGTAGGAAAGGGGTAGTGAGGTGGAGCTGCAGCAAGCACTAAGCATATATGGTGGCTAACATACGCAAATAAGAGCAAGAAGAGAAGCAATGCAATGGTCGTGACCTAGAAGTGATCAAGAAGTGATCCTGAAACTACTTACGCACAAACATAACCTAAGAACCGTGTTCACTTCTCGGACTCCACCGGAAAGAGACCATCACGGCTACACACGTGGTTGATGCATTTTAATTAAGTCAAGTGTTAAGTTCTCTACAACCGAACATTAACAAATTCCCATCTGCCCATAACCGTGGGCATGGCTCTCGAAAGTTCAAAACCCTGCAGGGCTGTCCCAACTTAGCCCATCACAAGCTCTCATAGTCAACGAAGGATATTCCTTCTCCCAGGAAGACCCGATCAGACTCGGAATCCCGGATACAAGACATTTCGACAATGGTAAAACAAGACCAGCAAGATCGCCCGATGCGCCGACATCCCGATAGGAGCTGCACATATCTCGTTGTCAGGGCAACATCGGATGAACACTACGTACAGCTAAAACCAGCCCTCAAGTTTCCCCGAGGTCGTGCCGCAAGTGGCTCTGTTTCGGACCAACACTTAGAGAAGCACTGGCCCGGGGGGGTTAAAATAAACATGACCCTCGGGAGAGCGACTCCCAAGGGAAAAGTAGGTGGTGGTGAGGCAAATGGTAAAACCAAGGTTGGGCCTTGCTGGAGGAGTTTTATTCAAAGCGAACTGTCAAGGGGTCCCCATAACACCCAACCGTGTAAGGAACGCAAAATCAAGGAACATAACACCGGTATGATGGAAACTAGGGCGGCAAGAGTGGAGCAAAACAACAGGCATAAGGCCGAGCCTTCCACCCTTTACCAAGTATATAGATGCGTTAATTAATATAAGAGATATTGTGATATCCCAACATATCCATGTTCCAACATGGGACAAACTTCAACTTCACCTGCAACTAGCAACGCTATAAGAGGGGCTGAGCAAAAGCGGTAACATAGCCAAACAACGGTTTGCTAGGAAGGTGGGTTAGAGGCTTGACATGGCAATATGGGAGGCATGATATAACAAGTGGTAGGTATCGCGACATAGCAATGGAGCGAGAAACTAGCAAGCAAAGATAGAAGTGATTTCGAGCGTATGGTCATCTTGCCTGAGATCCCGCAAGGAAGAAGAACGAGTCCATGAAGAAGGCAAACGGACGTAGTCAAACGGATCCTCACAAATGCGACGTTATCGGAACTAACTCGAAGAAGCAACACCGGATAGAAGCAAACAACCTAGTAAACAACCATCACATAAGCATGGCATGATGCACAAACAAGTATGATGCATGTCCGGTTTAAATATGCATGGCATGACAAAGTGCACAAACAATCCTACAAATTAAGTGGAGCTCAATATGCAACTCCGTTGCATATTGACGAAACACCATGTTGCTTAGTTAGTTCTCTCTCGTTTATGTACTCAACAATATTAAATGTTGATTAACATGGCAAGGGGTGAAGCACAACAAAACTACCTATCTAGGCAAGTTTAAATGAGGCCGGAAACAACGAACAAAAATTCCGGTAAATCCCCATATGCATATTTTAGGTTTGGTACTGTTCTGCCCTAAACCATATTTTAGAGTTGTTTAACATGCAAAGTAATGCCACCATGTTAAACTAGGCATTTTTCTACCCCATTTACATATAAAGTTTGTTAAGTTTGGCGCTACGGTTATTTAGTTATGAATTACAGCATGTCAACATGGCAAAAAGGGAAATAAACACAAACAACATTTTAAACATTTTAAACATGCATGAAACTGTCATATTATAGATCTAAAAATAATTCTAAGCATTTTTCATATATAAAGTTTTTACATAAGATGCACGGTTTGTGAGTTACGATATGCATGAACTAGAGGGGCTATTATGCAGAAGTGCCAAACTCCTGGATAAATAGTAAAACGCTCCATGGAAAAAACATGAGTCAGGCCAGAATCCAGCTAGCCCAACAGGGCATACCAAGGGTGGGGGCTCACCCTGGGCCAAGGCCCGGTCGGTGAAGCAGGGCAGGCCAGATGCTGGAGCTGGGCCACGCGCGGGCGCGACCCACGCGGTTACTGGCTCGTCCTGCTCCTCGATCCCGCCTGGATCGAGTGAAGCAAGGGCGGCGGCACTGGTCCAGCGAGGCAGGACGTCGGCGGATGGCGGGGACGGGGCGGATCCGGTCAGAGGCTGCCGGCGCCAGCCGATTTCCAGTGCAGGGCGGCGCAGAGAGGTCACCGGCGGCGAGCAGTGAGCACCCATGGCGGGGCTAGGGTTCCTAGAAACTACAGAGAGAGAGGGGGCTCGTAAGTAAGAGGGAGCAGCGAGGGAAGCAATGCAGGGCGGCGGCGCTGACGACCTGGAGCGGCGGGGACAGGGAGGCAGCGCGCTCCGGGGAGGGAGGGTAAGGCGCGACGGAGAGGACGTTGGGGTCACGGTGAGGAGGCTCGGGCGGAGGAGCTCGCGAGCGAGGCACGAGCGTTCTCGCGGGATCAGTAGAACGGTGGCACGCATGGGCTCGAGCGGGCTTCCTAGGGCCAGATCTGGGTCCTGGCGGGCCTGTCATGGTGGGAGGTCAGCCGGGACGCGTGGCGCCATCCCGTTGGCTGGCCACTAGGAGCGCGCCATGTGGCGATGAAAGGGTGGACGGCACCGGAAATTGAGGTGGGTGTCGGCGTTCTGGGAACGGGGGTCCCCACACTTGCCTGCCGGTGGCCTGCGGCGTGTTTCAAGTGGGGGCCCAGCGCGACCCATCTTCATCAGCTTAAGCTCAATACCCTCGCGAGGGGCCAAGCCTTGCGGGGCGGACGACGGAGAGCTTCCTCTGAGGTAGCCTCATCAGGCAAGCTCACAAGGAGGCGGAGAGATCAAGGCAGTGGTACCTCACGAGGAGCCCGTGATGCAAGCCATGATGATCGAGACTAGGCGGGCGCAGGCGGGCGCCGGCCTGCGCAGTGTCCTTGTTTCCCCTTTGGTGCAGAGGGGGCAAGCACAGGCCAAGGCATCGGGTAAAGGTTGCCATTCCGGTGCAACCAGACCAAGACCAATAGAGCGGTAGGATGGAGGTCACCGTGGAGCCCAAGACGGCGTCACCACCAGTACTTTGGCAGCCGAAGATCACCTTTGGTCAGGATAACTCGTACTAGATGTTCCCCTTCAATATGGCCAATTGTTGGCGCCGTTCCCGCTCATTATTTTGGGAGAGGCCCAGGGCCTCTATAAATAGAACTAGCCACACAAAGTAGAGGGACATCCAGAAATCTGGTAGAGCCCTAGCAGAGAGAGAGAGGCAACTGAACTCACCCTAGCAGTTCATCACACTAGCACAAGAACACCTCTCGTGAGGCTGCTCTTCCCTTGTACTATTCATCAGCAGCCCCTGAGGCGACCCACCACACCTCACACTGGAGTAGGGTATTACACCACAACGGTGGCCCGAACTAGTATAAACCTCGTGTCCCTTCTGTTGTTCGTGGTTTCCAGCTTAAATCGCGCGAGGAGATTGGACGCAGATCGGTAGGGGAGAGATCTCTGCGCGCACCCTAGTGTTCGAACCTCAAGGGTCTGCCGGAACCCGAAATCTGACATTTGGCGCGCCAGGTAGGGGTGCGCCAGAATCTTTCTTCTGTTGTTCGCGTGTGATCTTCCGTCGTGTCCATGGCTGACGCTCGTCAAGCTCGCGCCGAGCACCGGGCTGCTCTCGCCACCCGCGTCGCCCAGACGACGCCCGTCGGCAGACGTCCTCGTTGTTCCCCGCCGCCTGCCGCCAACGCCGCCACCGGCCCGGTGGGGAACGAGCAGCAGGCCTCCTCCCAGCATCCTTCGGTACGGCGGGAGGGCCGCACCGCCACACCGTCACTGACTCCAGCCGCTTCGTCGTCCCACGCCCGTCGTGCCCCCATGGACACGCACGCCGCGCTGCTCCTGGCAAGAGAGCTCTCGCACTACCGCCCCTTCGACGACCTCTACGAGGACTGGCTCGCCCGCATCACCGAGCTCGTCAGCACCGCAGGGGGCTCCCCCTTGTCGTCCCTCTCGCTGCCTCGCCCTCCATTCCGCGCAGGAGGCGGGGATCAGGAGGCGCCTCCACCACCTCCTCCCCAAGAAGGCGCCCTGGCTCCAAGGCGTGCAGCCCCAGGGCGAGACCCACTGCGTTTGGCGCCTGCACAGCAAGAAAGGAGCTGCCAAGATATCCCTCATCCCCAAGGAGGTGCTCGCGCGCTCCCAGCGCCGGCGCGCTAAGATCGCGTCCCTGCACCTCCACGCCAACACCCCGCGCTGCTCCAAGCGGAGGCGCGCGGTAATCCCCAGGAACAAGCCTAGTACCAGCAAAAGGCACCGGTGGCCACGCCGGCTGCCGCGCCCTCACCCCCGAGCTACGCGGCGTCGCATGGCCAGGCAAGTTCAAGCCTGACCTGCCCCCTCGCTATGATGGCACGATGGACCCCGCGGAATTCCTACAGCTCTACGAGCTGTGCATCGAAGCCGCCAGCGGAGACGAAAGGGTCATGGCGAACTGGTTTCCCATGGCGCTGAAGGATGGGGCTCGCACCTGGCTCCTGAACCTGGCTCTTGGCACAATCTCCTCCTGGGACGAGTTGCGCACTCGCTTCATCGCCAACTTCCAAGGCACTCGTGACCGGCACCCGGCAGTGAGCGATCTGTGCCGCATCAAGCAGCAGCAAGGGGAAACCCTGCAGAAATACATCCAGCGCTTCAACAACACTCGCCTAAAGATCCACAAGGTGACTGAATAAGCCATCATCTCGGCCTTCTCCGATGGCGTACGCGACGTCAAGATGAAGGAGGAGCTAGCAATCCATGAAGACCTGTGCACATCCCTAGAGCTGTTCAACTTGGCGACCAAGTGCACCAGGGCTGAGGAAGGGCGCCTTTCCCTCCTCGTACCCCCGGCTGCCGACCCAGAAGAGAAGAAGCCCAAGGCCAGGACGTGAAGCGCAAGGGGGCTGTCGTGCTTGCAGCGAAACCAGACACCAAGCGAGGCAGGGATCAGCCTGAGTCATCCAAGGGCAGCCGGTACAGTGTGTACCACGACCTCCACACCCACAACACCAACGAATGTCAAGAGCTCGGGGCTGTGAGAGATGGACGTGTCGGCCGATGCCCCGAGCGCAACGACAGGGGCTATGTCCCAGGAGGAGGAAGAGGTGGCGGACTATGGGAAGACCGTGGCCCTCGCCAAGGGTGGCGTGACCGACCTCGCGAGGATCGCTGGCAGGACCAGCTTCGCGAGGGAGGCTGGAGAGATCAGCCTCGTGAGGATCGCCCGTACGGCAACGCAGGCCTTCCTCCTCTGCCGCCCCTGCCGAGGAGGAACGAAGACCAACATCAAGACGATGGGGCTGGGGGCTTCTAGGAGCCACGCGCAATCGCTTGCATCTTGGGTGGTGTGCAGGCCCCAGCCTCGCAGCGCATTTTCAAGCAGTTTGCTCGCGAGGTGAACGCAGTCCTCCCCAAGCTTGAGGCCACGCGCCCTCTCAGGTGATCTGCGTGCGCTATCACGTTCAGCTCAGCGGATCAGCTCAAGTGCGCGGCAACGGCTGGAGTGCTCCCAATGCTTTGCTCCCCAGTCATCATCAACGTGCAGGTCACCAGGACCCTCATTGATGACGGAGCAGGACTCAACGTCCTGTCCATCGAGACATTCAACAATCTCCAAGTGTCGTACGATCAGCTTCAGCCAACCAAGCCATTCTCAGGAGTCACTTATGGTTCCACTGTTCCAATAGGGCAGGTTCGCCTTCCAGTCACCTTCGGGCAGCGCAACAACTACCGCACCGAGCTAATCGACTTTGACGTCGCCCACATCCATCTGCCATACAACGCCATCCTCGGGTACCCAGCCCTAGCCAAGTTCATGGCAGTGACTCACCATGCATACAATGTCCTCTAGATGCCAGGAAGCGGTGGAGTCATCATCGTACCCTGTGAACAAAGGGACGCAGTGTGTTCACTCGAGCGCGCATTCCAAGCCGCAGCAATCGAAGACCCGGACCATAGAAATGGAAGACTTCCCAAGGCGACCCCCAAGAAGAAGAAGGTTTCACCTGGCCTAAGCCATAAGGAGGCAGGCGCCTCCGGAGGTGTTGGGTCAGGAACTACGCCCAATCAGGGAGCGCCACCCTCTCTCGCATAGGAAGGCGTGCCTGGCGCCCTCCTCAGGCAGGGCTCGGGGCTCTTTCTTGGAGAGCCATCGACCTTGCCGAGGTCGCGAGGGAGGTGCTCGGGCATCACTTGGAGGGGGGCTTCTAGGCACGTTTCCCTCAGGAAGGTACAAGGCAAGGAAGACCAAACTCTCAGGAGTTCATCGCAAGCAACACTTAGGAGCTACAGGAGTCGAGAGTCATGTGTGGCAGCCGCCGCTTGCCCACCATAGCCCCACATCCAGGCGAGGATGGTGGGTTGCGCGTCTGCATCGACGTGCCAGGGCTCAACCGAGCTGCGTCTCAGGAGCGCCTCTGGCCTTCACGCCTGGGGCGTTGCGAGGATCCACCTCACAGCTACGTTTGCATGCCTTTCGGCCTGCCGAACGCGGTCGCCGCTCATCAGCTCCTTCTGAGGAGCATTCTGGAGGCTCAGGAGGTCAGGCGTGGTGCGGTCCAGGCGGAGATGGAGAAGGCCCTCGGAAATCCACCAGTGCCCCTGGAGCCTCCCGAGGCTCCTGGGCCAGGGGGCTCGTGAGGGTCGACGTCTTCACCGCGCATTGCCCGCTTCTTCAACATCACCCCATCTTCAAACGACACCAGGTGACATCTTTCTAAGTCCCGTTTTTAGCTGGGAGTGCCCACAGGGCCGCATTATTCCCAGTTCGCGTGGGTCCGTCCCTGCGGTGTGTATCCGTTTTTCTTATGCTCTTTACTTACCTTGTTGGGGGCACCCCCCGGGTTCAACATCCCCGAGCTTCTCGGGCCTGGCCCAGTGGAGTTTGCTTTTCTCGCGTCTATTTAAATGAATTCCCTCCTACATGCTTAACACAGCCGACCTAATCGCCTGCTCGATTGACGCCTACCTATGGAGCTCCTCGCTCTGGCACGGCGTCTGCGCATGGGTCCGTCCCTGCAACACCGATAAATCTGAGTGGTCGAGCTCTGGCCGCGGTAGCCCTGCAAGGCGCCATCTCACCAGTCCCGCAGTGCCCCAATCACTTCCCCAGAGCGACAAAGGTTCTCTAGCAACCATAACGACAGGTCTTGTTTCTCTTCATGATTGGTGTGTAGGACCTACTCCAGGAGCAACGCTAGGGACATCGCGAGCTGTCTCTCCCTCTCTCCGGCACGAACCGCTTCCACGTTAAAAGGGGGGCGCCTGAGCATTGCGACTCATGGGCTCCTACTGGCTCTCCAGCCCTCACCCCCTGGCCTTGACCCACGGCATCGCGACCTGTCATACCAGCGGCGGCTGAGCTCGCTCGAGGGCCGGGACCTGAGGACGTAGAGCATTAAGGAAAGTGCGGGGGAGTGGTAAGAAGCTCGCGAGGACCTAACCCAGCAGCACCTCAGTTGGCACCGCTTGGGCCAGGCGCTTCATCGAGGAACTACACCAGACTCAAGAGATAAGTCACGCCATTACAGGAGTTGAACCAACTCAGTGCAAAAACCCTCGCCCAGTGCGGCTCTGTCGTGGCGACATTACCTTCCTTTCTCGCCCAACAAGGCCTGCTTGAGCGCTAAAGGGGACCTCCCGAGCATCGCGACTCGGGGGCTCTTATCGGACCTCGGGCTGCTCACCCCCTGGCCTTGACCACGGCACCGCGACCTGGCATACCAGCGATGGCTTCAAGCCTACCTGGGGACTGGGACCTGTCAGCGTAGAGCGCCAAGTCCTCATGAGGATAGAAAGGGGGAGCCGAGCCGAGACAGGACAAGCACCTCACATTGATTCATATTAAGGATATAATATTCATAAAAGACATGGTAGACGCCTTACATGCCCCCGCGGGGTGTTGCTTTGATTCCTCGCAGGGAGCAAGAGTACTAATCCTAAGTAACACTAATCGCCTGCACCGCCTCAAGGGACGCCATCATCAACAGTGTGCTACCCAACATCGACGCCAACCCCATCCAGATCAGTGGCGTCGGTGGCTAGACGCAGCTGCCCCGCTCCGAGCACAGTGCGAGCTCGAGGGCTCATAGCTATTGTCGCTCCTCTCCAGAGTCCCGAGAAGCTCGTGGGAGCCGCTGGATTCCCCAGCTCCTTCGCTGCCGCCTGAGGAGCTGCTGGAGGGCCGATGGGCAGGCCAGGTCCTCGCCGGTTCGTCGCGCCTGCCACTCTCCCTGGGGAAGCACTCCAGCCGGCGTCCTTCAGCATCGAAGACCTTGAAGAACATCAGGAAGGCGCCGTCGTATTCAAGATGAATCATGAGGGCACCTACCGTTCGGCACACCCGGGCGATTCCGCCCCAGCCCCGGGTCATGAAGCGTGCTGCAGCCAGAGCTCCAGAGCCCCGCTCGGCGACATCTCGAAGGCGAAAGAGGGGGGAAGTCGAATCCAAGAGCTCGGAGGCATGGCGGCGTGCAGCACGAGCTCGCGAGAGGAGCGCTCGGCGTGGACTCCATGAGGAACGACACGCCCCACCGTGACTCGCCAGCGTCGACGGCGGCACCGTCGATGTTGCTCGATGCCTTATACCCAGGACCCATGACGCGGGCGTACAAGGGTTGCGGATACCCAGGTGGCCGCCACTCGTACTAGGGCCTTGGTGCCTCCTGCTGAGCACCCTCTTCTCGGTGGTAGAGGACCAGCCGCTTCTTTGGCGGAAGTGGGTCAGGACCCTCTCGGGGGGCCTTTCCCTTCGCTTCTGCAAAAAACTGGCGGATTGGTGCCATTGGCGTAATGAGAAGCAAGAACGAAGAAGAAGAAGGAAAGGAGCGGTAGCAAGGGATGGACTGAAGGGACTCGCGCAGCCCCGTACTTATAGCCGGAGGAGGCCAACCGTCGAGCACCACGATCGCAGGTAATCATGACCAGTTTCTCTGCATGCAGGGACATGTCAAGTTGTGCGGTTGCCGAGGCATCATGGGGAAGCGCAGACGCCCACGTCCAATCAATCGCCACGCGGCACCCAAGGCCGCAGGCTGTTAGGGCCTGCGACGCTTTGCGCTTGCCCCTTCGCTTTCCTGCTAGGCCAAGCCCGGGCGCGCCTTGGACCCGAGGGCTACTATCGGCGTTATGGGAACGGGGGTCCCTAGACTTGCCTGCCTGCGGCCTCCGGCGTGGCTCAAGTGGGGGCCCAGCGCGGCCCATCTTCATCAGCTCAAGCTCAAGACCCTCGCGAGGGGCCAAGCCTCGCAGGGCGGACGTCAGAGAGCTTCCTCTGAGGCAGCCTCATCAGGCAGGCTCGCGAGGAGGCGGAGAGATCAATGCAGGGGTACCAGATGAGGAGCCTTTGACGCAAGCCATGACGATCGAGGCCAGGTGGGCGCCGGCCTGCGCAGTGTCCTTGTTTCCCCTTTGGTGCAAAGGGGGCAAGCACAGGCCAAGGCATCGGGCAAAGGTTTCCATTCGGTGCAACAAGACCAAGACCAACAGAGTGGTAGGACGAAGGTCACCGTGGAGCCAAGACGGCGTCATCACCAATACTTTTGGTAGTCGGAGACCACCTTTGGTTAGGATAGCTTGTACTAGATGTTCCCCTTCAAAATGGCCAATTGTTGGCGCCCTTCCCGCTCATTATTTGGGGAGAGGCCCGGGGCCTCTATAAATAGAACTAGCCACACAGAGTAGAGGGACATCTAGAAATCTGGTAGAGCCCTAGCAAAGAGAGAGAGAGAGGCGATTGAACTCACCCTAGCAGTTCATTGCACCAGCTCAAGAACACCTCTCGCGAGGCTGTTCTTCGCTTGTACGGTTCATCAGCAGCCCCTGAGGCAATCCAAAACACCTCACACTGGAGTAGGGTATTACACCACAACGGTGGCCTGAACCAGTATAAACCTCGTGTCCCTTGTGTTGTTCATGGTTTCCAGCTTAAATCACGCGAGGAGATTGGACGCAGATCGGTAGGGGAGAGATATCCGCGCGCACCCCAGTGTTCGAACCTCAAGGGTCTGCCGGAACCCAAAATTCGACAGTGGGAGGCGGCGGTTGGAAGGTGGAGGTGGCGGCTACGGGTTGGGGCGTGGATTTCGAGGAAGATGAGACGGCTGGAGGTGGGAGGAGGCTAGGGGGTAGGTTTAGGGGCTAGGGATGCCCAAAATGGCAAGGGTGGCTGCTTAAATAGGAAGGGGCTAGGGTTTAGGTGGGTTTTGGGGGTTTCCGGACCCTCGGATCGCAATCAAACGGTTCCGGACGGAGGGGGTTTATGTGGGATCCAGGTGGGCTGTGAAGAAGGCCTTGAAATGAGAGGAGAGAAGAGAAAACGACCCGGCATGGGTTTTCGGAGACCGAAAACGTCCAACGTAAAGACCGGCTACTATTGCTGCTATAGTTTAACGGTTGGGCTATCAAACGAGCTCCGAATGCGATGAAACTTGGCAGGCGGTCTACTGACAACAGAACAACACCGCATGCCAACTTTGATCCCATTCCGAGAACATTTTCTGGCCACTTATAAAATAATATTTCGGATGTGCCACGGGCGCATGCAAGTGTGACTAGGCTCAGAACGGACAACGGAAAGAACGGGGAGGCCGGGACGGATGCAAGTTTTGGAAACATGATGATGCAATGCACATGATGACATGATGAAATGCAACATGCAAGCAAATGACACGGTAACGACGTCGAATAATTGGAACACACCTGACGCAACGGTCTCGGGGCGTCACATATTGCCCCCTTTATGTTAGGATTGTCATGAGAATTGCATCATCTCCCATGAATTCTTGACGCAGTGATACTTCTTGCCATCATTTTTCATTCCTCGGTTCCGTGTTGTCACAACCGGAATGCCGACAAGTTGTCAGGACCCCGATTCCTAGTCACGTCGATCTAGCCGGTAACACCTCATATCATTTTGCGGCCTCATGCACAGTATCCCCACGGGTGTCGCCTTACCATGGCCCGGGACCGTTTGCATCTTTTGGCTCACGTATATGATAGTCTTGCTAGCATCCATATGACAGAGAACCCGGGCTGACATGGCTAGTCGTGAACCCAAAGCGGCACTAACCTATGGGAACAGGCATACATGAATCACATCGAGCATGTCGGTCAGCAGCGTGTATATCCGGGCTGTAGCACTGGGCTAACAGGACTCCGAGAACCCGGGCTGTAGCAGGCTAGGCAGGACTCCGGATGTTACCGCGTGACATTTCCCTGAAGGGACAGACACAGGAACAAAGTGAAACACATGTCGGCCAGTCAAGTGTCCTGAGCAGTAGTGCTGGGCTAACAGGACTCCGGTGAACCGGGCTGTAGCGGACTACTATGGCTCATGGAAGCACAAGACTACATTTCCCCATAAGAGAGGCTGCCAAGGATAAACAACTAGATTGTCGGATCCCACACATACCAAGCATTTCAATCATACACACAATATGCTTGACATGTGTAAATACAACATGGCATCACAACAAGACTATACGACTCAAACATTTATTCATTAGGCTCCGAGGAGCGATAGAGTGGGCTTGTATCGGAATGAACAAGGGGCTTGTGCTTGCCTGGCACTTCTGAAGATATTATAGCTCTTCATCGGTGTCATCGAACTCATCGTCGGAAGTACGTCTATCGAGAGGGGACGAATACCGGCAACAGAGAGGGAGAGCACAATCAATGCAATGCAACAATATGATGCATGATCATAACATGTCAATATGCTGTGATTTGGGCTAATGCAACAGAAAGTCATTTTAATTGAAGGGGAATTCAAAACTATATCGATTCCAACTCCAAACCTATTATGAAATTTTCCCTAATCATGTTTCATACTAAACAGCGAGGTTAACTTGCTCAAACAAGCATGAAAATGGTACAGATGGATTCCTTGAATTTTTCTGATAAATTTTCATATATAATTTATTTCATTTGGAGTTACAGTTGAGTTTCTATGATTTTTAGAAGTTTATACTAATTTCTGGAATTTTCTGAATAAACTTAAATCCAGAAAGTGCTTTACTGCGTCAGCATGACCTCACAGTGATGTCAGCAGGTCAACGGCTCGGTCCAGGTCAAACCTGACGTGTGGGGTCCACACGTCAGTGACACAGTTAACTAACAAGGTTAACTAAGATTAAACTAAACCTAATCTAGTTTAGTTAAGGCCTGGGCCCACATGTCAGAGGCTAATTAAAACTAACTAAATAAATTAACACTAACCTAGGTTAATTAGAAGGGCTAGCCCCATGCGTCAGTGACCCAGGGTGGTCAAACCCTGGTCAGACGGGGTCAAACCCCCGGTGAAATCGGTCAAACCTACCGGTGACTAACTGTCGGCGAGGTCCGAGACGGTGGCGATGCACGGAATCGCAGCACAGGCCACGGTTCGAGGCGCGGATGGTACCGTTGGGACCCTGAGCCTCGTCCGCTCGGCTGGTGCTAGTGGGGCCGCCGAAGATGACCTAGATCGACGGCGGTGTCTGCTTCCGCGGCGGCCGGAGTTCGGCGAAGGTGGACAGCGTGCTACGGTGCATGGGAGGATGAGTGGGTAGCTGTTCTGGGTTCCTGGGAACGCACTAAGGATGAAAACATGCTCTGACGCGATGTTTGGGGGCTCTAGCCACGACGGCGACATGTCCGGCGGCGAGCAAGCTTTCGGGCGGGCTGGTGGAGCTAGCTAGGGCGCAAATTAGGTAACAGGGCATGGGGGAAACGGTGCAACAGCTCACCGCAGTTCTTCTGGTGCTGCTGGCGAGGCAGAGGAGGCACGGGGTCCGGCGAATAGACGGCGGTGATCCACGGGTCCAAGGAGGAAAAAGAGCTCGGAGTCGTCGTCATGGAGCTCCTGGCTGCGCCTGGATTGGTGCAGAGGACGCGGGGGTCGAGGCGGAGCTCGTGGCATAGCTGGATGGCGTGGGAAGGGCGATGGCAGCGGCGAATGGCGGTGGTGCATCCATGGAGGCTTCGGCCATGGCGGGGAACGGGCGATGGGGAGAGCGAGGGAGGGAGAGATTGATCCATACGAGTCTGGGGGGTGGCGTGGCGTGACGGAAGGCTTAGGGCGCCCCGGGAAATTAGGAGGTGACCAGGCGTGCGCGTGCGTGCCACGGGAACACGCCCTCGTGCCTACTGGCACGAGGTTGAAGACAGGGGAGGAGTTGGGCTGGGCTAGCTATAGTGTTGGGCCGCACAGCTGGGCTGCAGGTAAGCCAGGTAAGTTTCTCCTTTCTCTATTTTATTTCCTGTTTTATATTTTTCTGCAACTTTGTGGCTTTTCTAAAAATGCTTAGGCACTTTCAAAAATCACCAAACTTCTCATGCCCACTGTTTAGCATATAACCAACATGGAGCATTTCAGTTTAAGATTACTTGGACATCTAAAATATTCTATAGCATTTAAATGCCCGAATGCAAATAGAGTATGATTTAATTCAGTGACCCTATGATGTCCTAGAAATATGTGCACCATTTCTGTCAAAGGTTGAAGACCAAGGCAAAGATGATGAACATTTTAGAAGGGCATTTCAGGTTCATTGAAAAAGATTTTAGTAAATCCTAGCTGGATTAATGGGGTGCTGGGGGTTCTGTCATCCCCATTTCAATTTTCTGAGTAAAGTAGACATGATGGAACACCATATGTTAGCACTAGGCATTACCAGAACTTGGGATGTGACAACTCACCCCCACTAAAACAAGAATCTCGTCCTGAGATTCAAGAAGTGGAGTAAGAAGACAGAGGGGTCACAAAACTATCACAGTCTTCTTGATCCAAGTGTCCTTCTTGAAGATACCGATATATTGCATCACATTGCTCTTGACGTCTTTGTCTTAGAGATCTTCATCCAACACGATGAAGAGGGAAGGAAACTCTACAGGAAACGATCTTCTCAAAGATCGAGCAACTCAAGATCAACTCATGGAGTGAGACATTAGAACATCTCTTGAGATGAGACACAAAACACACATCGAGAGAGATGGAAGGTAACAGATGACAAGGGTTCAAATTGGTAGGCAACAATTCCACGCTGGAGTAGGATGGTGCATGGTTTCAAAGTAGCAAGGAGGTAATTGCCATGATTCCATAATGGGACACCTTAGGGAAAGGTGACTCGTAGAAATATTCCCTTAAGTGGCAAAAAGAATTACTTTTGATTCAGAGATCATTGAAACTCTTCTCACTAGCCTGAGGCAATCACAAACAATCGCGTGAAGGAGCTTGAAGAAATGGCATACTCATACTAGAATGGATGATGTGGACTACCTTGTTGAAGAAAATGCGATGGATGATTTGTTTATCATCGGAAATAGATGGAACCCGTGGTAGGACCACTTTGAAGATGACCCTGATCAGTAATTACTGAGAAGGGTAGTCCGTAGTAGGAGGACACAATGGAGGTGCAAGCTGGGAACAAAATGCAAATGCTGGGAATGATTCTAGTAACTGGGGAGGAACCCAACAATAGAGAGAGATTCCACTGTCTGAAAGGTTATGGCATAATTGAAGAAACTGAGAACAGATCCCAGTTAATGCCGACGATAAATCCTAGTGCTTAAGCGTGCTCTCAAGAACTTGAGCATTTCCGTATCAATCAAGGTTTTACCAATATCCGTGTCAAGGATCCTGGCAACACAACATGCTACCATGATGAATAATGGTGGAAGATGCAGATGCAAAGAAAGATAACACGTTCTCAGATTTCACCTTAGCGAGGCCAAGGAATCAAAATCTGGATGATCGACCGAGAGACATTTAGCACTCCGCTTCTAATGTTCCCCTTGATGTACTGGTTACCATGGTCATGCTTTAAAGCATCAACATAGCCATCAAGTCGTGGTCGGACTTCGGAATACAAAGGATCCATAAGGAACAACTTCTGGAGAAAATCCTACGAAATCCTTATAGAGAGGTGGCCAACTTCTTCAATCAAGATACTACAATAATAGATCTTCCGACTGGGTGTGTTGGCCACGACATCCACTTTACCGGTTATCGAGAGACCGATATTATAGTTCTTGGAAAATGCTCCAACCATCATATCTGCCTGAGATTCAGATCTGGTTGGTGTCAGGATATTCCAGACTCATCGAGTCTAGAAAGGAAAATGAAGGTTTGCAACACAGTTTGACGAGATGACGTTGCGAGATTCTCGGGGAATGAACTGCGATAGCAGGCTCCAAAACATGAGCTGGTTCTGCTACAAACCTGTGAACACGCTATCCGAGACAAGCGTGACCACGTGGTAGTCTTATAATAAAATACTACCAAGTTCAGGTTGGGGAACCGTCATCGAGGATAACGAAGTCCTGACATAAGTCATGATTCTTAAGAAGGAACTTCTTCTCCTTGAACATATCAGTCAGTGGCTTCGTGTGCTAGGAAACACATATAGAATGGAGGCGGCCAACCTATCAAACCATAGAGTACTTCGCACCTATGCGTGACTAACTTGGGAAGATTCTAGAGGAAACAAAAACAATCTTTCTTGAATTCACGGCGGCAACTTGCATCGATTGCACGTGAACCAGAGGAAGTCACTTCTTTCATCCAGATAGATACTTCATGAACAGAGCATGAAGATATGCTTGCACAAGTTTCCAACACTAGCTTGATGTTTGACATGAGCCATGGAGAAAATAAGATGCTGCTGATGGGCTCAACAACAACTCATCGGAATTTCCATATCACTGGACTTCCACCATCATCTGAACACGGTGATAGCATTGGTCAGACCAAAAGATATAATGGTGTATTCTCGAGGAATCAACCATGAGTAAGACAACACTACGAACATCATTGGTTCTGATTTGACTTGATGATAACCCATACTCAAGTCAAAGTTTTGACAAGGCAATAGATCCAACAACTAATCACGAGGACCAATTGGTGAAGATATCATCTTTCTTTAGTACACACACAAACACAAAGATATCCCTTCAGAAAGAACCAATTCGGCAAAGTCTTTTATCTTCCAACTCTCCAAGTTGTTGTTTAGCTTAACCAACTAGCTCAGGGGTATCCAACACAGATTCTTGGAGAAGGGGTGGTTTACAAGAACCAACTTGATCACGAACTCAACATAGCGGTCTGGTGACAACCTGGTAACACTTCCGGGAAGATATCCGGAAAATCACAAACCACCGATATGTTAATAAGCTCGAGAACAATCTTGCTTTTCAGAGCAAGACAATATGATCAGATAAGCGAGGAATGGAATAATCCTCACTCATTGATCGAGGAGTGCACCAGAGATAAGGACTAGGCAGCACGATCAGTCCTAGGATGGTGATTCAATAACCAACACGCTAAGAATGAGAATATTGTCCATTTACTACAAAGCAACGAGTTGCTCAGAGTATTGATTTCACACATCACAATTCACTTGTTGGCATTCCGGTTACAACAACACGGAACCGAGGAATGAATAATGATGGCGAGAAGTATCACTGTATCAAAAATTCATAAGAGATGGTGCAATTCCTATGATATTCTTGGCATGAATAGGGTAGAACTCCAAGGTAGAACAGAGCAAAAGCTGGATTGGCATTTTGATTTGCGGGATACAACTACTTTGACCCAATCCTAGATATGGATGAGGTACTGGAGTTTGTTTCTCCTAGTCATTCTGGAATAGAATGGCTTGACGGACCACAAGAATAATAGGCATCGATGAACACAAATGCACACATTCTCTTGGCTATCATCTAATAGAAGATGGTCGGAATACAACTGAAGAGGAACAACTCAAGGAACATATAATTTTCTGAGTTGTGGATGCATAGATTAGTATGTCGAGCAAAGCTCAACATTTCTTCCGGACAACCCATGCAGATAGGTAGGACTGGCAGATTCACAATGCAGAATGGAGAACTCATTAAGAGCACTCTGGTTGTGATCTTTTGATACAAAAAACTTCTGCCATAAGTGGTTCATAGTATTTGGAAGAAGGAAATACCACAGACCTCGAGGACTATTGCAAAGGTTACTAATATCCTAAAGGAACTAGCAACACTATCAACATGAGGTAAGTAGGGTGAATCTCGGGTTCAAGAACCCATGAATAGAATACCTACCACTACATGGCATCACGGGATGCTTTTGAGAATAATGGCCAGAATCACACACTTGGGATACAAAACATGGCTAGATCACTAGGCGACTCCCTAAAACACCTAGGGTCATAGTAATAGCTCCAACATATATGTCGAGGCAACAAAGTACCTCAACTCACCGATTAGTGTGATTAATCTGGCCCAAATGGACATCAGGAATAGGAGGAAGGGATTTGCAAATGCATCAGAGTATTTAGAAACCTGGGATGACTCGGACAGCATAACGGCTGTGAATGCTCGAAATATTTGAGACATCCTGCAAAATAGTGGCATGACCACTCAACATTACAATATCAAGGTTCTGAGGACAGCTATGAGCATACGGAGGTAAAAGGAACTGAAATGAGACTTGAATCCAACAATCCTATAAGTCTATGGATTAGTAACACGTCATCCTGATAGATAGATGAGAAGGCCTAGTTCTTAAGTCCCGTAGAAAAGAAGAGGATGACTCAGATTAGAGGGCATGAGGTATAAGGAGTAAAAAGAGCCTTACGTTACCTTCCACAATGAATTCCCTTACATAACTAAAGCATTTCTAGACTCGACTTCGACCAGTTTGGCCTGCTAATCCTACAGGCAGTTAGGCTCTGATGCCAACGCTGTCAGGACCCCGATTCCAAGTCACGTCGATCTAGCCGGTAACACCTCATATCATTTTGCGGCCTCACCCACGGTATCCCCACGGGTGTCGCCTTACCATGGCCCGGGACCGTTTGCGTCTTTTGGCTCACGTATATGATAGTGTTGCTAGCATACATATGACAGAGAACCCGGGCCGACATGGCTAGTCGTGAACCCAAAGCGGCACTAACCTATGGGAACAGGCATACATGAATCACATCGAGCATGTCGGTCAGCAGCGTGTATATCCGGGCTGTAGCACTGGGCTAATAGGACTCGGGGAACCCAGGCTGTAGCAGGCTAGGAAGGACTCCGGATGTTACCGCGTGACATTTCCCTGAAGGGACAGACACAGGAACGAAGTGAAACACATGCCGGCCAGTCAAGTGTCCTGAGCAGTAGTGCTGGGCTAACAGGACTCCGGTGAACCGGGCTGTAGCGGACTACTATGGCTCATGGAAGCACAAGACTACATTTCCCCATAAGAGAGGCTGCCAAGGATAAACAACTAGATTGTCGGATCCCACACATACCAAGCATTTCAATCATACACACAATATGCTTGACATGTGTAAATACAACATGGCATCAGAACAAGACTCTACGACTCAAACATTTATTCATTAGGCTCCAAGGAGCGAGAGAGTGGGCTTGTATCGGAATGAACAAGGGGGTTGTGCTTGCCTGGCACTTCTAAAGATATTGTAGCTCTTCATCGGTGTCATCGAACTCATCGTCAGAAGTACGTCTATCGAGAGGGGACGAATACCGGCAACAGAGAGGGAGAGCACAATCAATGCAATGCAACAATATGATGCATGATCATGACATGGCAATATGCTGTGATTTGGGCTAATGCAACAGAAAGTCATTTTAATTGAAGGGGAATTCAAAACTATATCAATTCCAACTCCAAACCTATTATGACATTTTCCCTAATAATGTTTCATCCTAAACAATGAGGTTAACTTGCTCAAACATGCATGCAAATGGTACAGATGGATTCCTTGAATTTTTCTGATAATTTTTCATATATAATTTATTTCATTTGGAGTTACAGTTGATTTTCTATGATTTTTAGAAGTATATACTAATTTCTGGAATTTTCTGAATAAACTTAAATCCAGAAAGTGCTTTACTGCGTCAGCATGACCTCATAGTGACGTCAGCAGGTCAACGGCTCGGTCCAGGTCAAACCTGACGTGTGGGGTCCACACGTCAGTGACACAGTTAACTAACAAGGTTAACTAAAATTAAACTAAACCTAATCTAGTTTAGTTAAGGCCTGGGCCCACATGTCAGAGGCTAATTAAAACTAACTAAATAAATTAACACTAACCTAGGTTAATTAGCAGGGCTAGCCCCATGCGTCAGTGACCCAGGGTGGTCAAACCCTGGTCAGACGGGGTCAAACCCCCGGTCAAATCGGTCAAACCTACCGGCGACTAACCGCCGGCGAGGTCCGAGACGGCGGCGATGCATGGAATCGCAGCACAAGCCACGGTTCGAGGGGCGGATGGTACCGTTGGGACCCTGAGCCTCCTCCGCGTCGGCTGGTGCTAGTGGGGTCGCCGGAGACGACCTAGATCGACGGCGGTGTCCGCTTTCGCGGCGGCCGGAGTTCGGCGAAGGTGGACAGCGTGCTACGGTGCACGGGAGGACGAGTGGGTAGGTGTTCTGGGTTCCTGGGAACGCGCTGAGGACGAAAACATGCTCTGACGCGACGTTTGCGGGCTCTAGACACGGCGGCGACATGGCCGGCAGCGAGCAAGCTTTCGGGCGGGGTGGTGGAGCTAGCTAGGGCGCAAATTAGGCAACGGGGCATGGGGGAAACGGTGCAGCAGCTCACCGCAGTACTTTTGGTGCTGCTGGCGAGGCAGGGGAGGCACGGGGTCTGGCGAATCGACGGCGGTGATCCATGGGTCCAAGGAGGAAGAAGAGCTCGGAGTCGTCGTCACGGAGCTCCTGGCGGCGCCTGGATTGGTGCAGAGGACGCGGGGGTCGAGGCGGAGCTCGTGGCATAGCTGGATGGTGTGGGAAGGGCGATGGCAGCGGCGAATGGCAGCGGTGCATCCATGGAGGCTTCGGCCATGGCGGGGAACGGGCGAGGGGGAGAGCGACGGAGGGAGAGATTGATCCATACGGGTCTGGGGAGTGGTGGCGTGGCACGACGGAAGGCTCAGGGCGCCCCGGGAAAGCAGGAGGTGGCCGGGCGCGCGCGTGCGTACCGCGAGCACACGCCCTCGTGCCTACTGGCACGAGGTTGAAGACAGGGGAGGAGTTGGGCTGGGCTAGCTATAGTGTTGGGCCGCACAGCTGGGCTGCAGGTAAGCCAGGTAAGTTTCTCCTTTCTCTATTTTATTTCCTGTTTTATATTTTTCTGCAACTTTGTGGCTTTTCTAAAAATGCTTAGGCACTTTGAAAAATCACCAAACTGCTCATGCCCACTTTTTATCATATAACCAACATGGAACATTTCAGTTTAGGATTATTTGGACATCTAAAATATTCTATAGCTTTTAAATGCCCGAATGCAAATAGAGTATGATTTAATTCAGTGACCCTATGATGTCCTAGAAATATGTGCACCATTTCTGTGAGAGGTTTAAGACCAAGGCAAAGATGATGAACATTTTAGAAGGGCATTTCAGGTTCACTGAAAAAGATTTTAGTAAATCCTAGCTGGATTAATGGGGTGCTGGGGGTTCTGTCATCCCGATTTCAATTTTCTGAGTAAAGTAGACATGATGCAACACCATATGTTAGCACTAGGCATTACCAGAACTTGGGATGTGACACAAGTGAACCATGATGTGTGAAATCAATACTCCTAGCAACCGTGTTGCTTGGTAGTTAATGGACATTAATATCATTCTTAGCGTGTTGGTTATCGAATCACTATACTAGGATTGATCGTGCTACCTTGTCCTTATTTCTGGTGCACTCTTCGACCAATGAGTTAGGATTGTGCCAATCCCTTGCTTGTTTGATCATATCTTCTTGCCCCGAAAGACAAGATTCTTCTCGAGCTTAGTAACATATCGGTGGTTCGTGATTTTCTGAATATCTTCTCAGAAGTACCACCAGGTTGTCCCCTGACCGTTATGTTGAGCTCATGATCAAGATGGTTTCTTGTGAACCACTCTTTCTACAATAATCTATGTTGGATACCCTGAGCTAGTTGGTTAAGCCAAACAACAACTTGGAGAGTTGGAAGATAAAAGCTTGTCTGACTTAGTTCATGTTAAGGGATATCTTTATATGTATGTGTGTGTGTGTTGAAGAAAGATGATATCTTCGTCGATTGATCCTCGTGATCAATTGTCGGTGCTATTGTTTTAACCAATCTTTGATTTGAGTATGGGCTAACGTCAAATCAAATCAGAACCAACAATATTCGTAATGTTGTCTTACTCGTGGTTGTTCCTCGAGCATACACCATTATATCTTTTGGGTCTGACTAATGCTAACACCTTGTTCACATAATTGTGGAGTTCCATTTATATGGAAACCTAGATGAATTGTTGTTGAGCCCATCGACAACATCCTTATCTCCTCCATGATTTGGTGAACATTACACAAGTGTTGGAAACTTTATAAGCATTATCTTCCTGTTCCGTTCATGAAGCATATATTCGGATGAAAGGAGTTACTTCCTCTAATTCATGTGCATTTGATGCAAGTTCCCGCTGTGAATTCGAGAAAGTCAATGTTGCTTTCTCTAGAGTCATCCCAAATCGTTCATGCATACGTGCGAAATATTCTATGGTTTGGAGACTTGCACCCTTCATTCTATATGTATCCCTAGCACACCAAGCCACTGATTTATTTGTTCAAGGAGAAGAAGTTTCTTCTTAAGAGGTATACTTACGCAAGGATTTCGATATCCTCGATGATGGTTCCCCACCTGCACTCGGTAGTGTTTTGTCGTAAGACTTATACAAGATCATGTTTGTCTTGGACATCATGTTCATATGTATGTAGCAGAATCAGCTCATGTTTTGGAGCTTTCTACCATAGTCCATTTCCCGAGAATCTCGCAACGCTATCTCGTCGGTTTGTGTTGCAAACTTTCTTTCCAGACATGCTGTCTGAACTATCCTATTACGAACCAGATCTGAATCTTGGGCAGCTGTGATGGTTGGAACGTTTCCGAAAAGCTATAATATTGATCTCTTTGTAACCGGTAGAGTGGATGTCGTGGCCAACACACCCAACCGGAAGACCTGTTATTGAAGTATCTTGCTTGAAGAAGTTGGCCACCTCCCTATAAGGACCTCGCAATATTTACTACCGTAGCTATTCCTTATGGATTCTTGAGCTCCCGAAGTCCGACCTTTTATTTGATGTTCTACATACCAAACCATATTAATAAATGGGCTATGCTAGCACATCAAGGAGAACATTAGAAGCGGAGTGCTAAATTTATCTCGGTCGATCATCTAGATTTTGATCCCTTGGCCTCGCTAAGGTGAAATCTAAGAAAGTGTTATCTTTCTTTGCATCTGCATCTTTCACCATTATTCATCATGGTAGCATGTCGTGTTGCCAGGATCCTTGACACGGATATTGGTAAAAATTGATGAATATATAAATGCTCAAGTTCTTGAGAGCACGCGCAATCACTCGGATTTATCGTCGGCATTAATTAGGATCCGCTCTCAGTTTGCTCGGTTATGCTATAACCTTTCCAGTAGTGGAATCTCTCTCTACTGTTGGGTTTCTCCCCAGTTACTAGAATCATTCCCAGCATTTGCATTTTGTTCCCAGCTTGCACCGCCATTGTGTCAACCTACTATGGACTACCCTTCTCAGTAATTACTGATCAGGATCATCTTCAAAGTGGTCCTACCATGGGTTCCATCCATTTCCGATCATAAGCAAAAACCATCCCTTGCATTGTCTTCAACAAGGTAGTACACATCATCCATTCTAATCCGGGTATGCCATCCCTTTGTACTCTGCTAAAGGATTGTTGTGATTTGCCTTAGGCTGGTATAAAGAGTGTCAATGTAACACCCTCGATGCGGCTATATCTCCTACATGTCGAAGCACGACTTAGAGGCATAACCGCATTGAAAGCAATGTCGCAAGTAAGGCAATCTTCACAACATCCCATGTAATATAGATAATAAAAGGGGAAGGTACATAGTTGGCTTACACTCGCCACGTCAAACAAAGTACATAAATAGCATTACATCATCCAATCACTCATGGCCCGACTACGGTGCCAAAATAAAAGCTCAACCCAACATGCGACACGGTCCCGATCGCCCCAACTGGGCACCACTACTGATCATCAGGGAAAGACACATAGTAACGTTGTGAGTCCTCGTCGAACTCCCACTTGAGCTCAAGCGCGTCATCTGGAACGGAGTCATCAGGCCCTGCATCTGGTTTGGAAGTAATCTGTGAGCCATAGGGACTCAGCAATCTCGCACCCTTGCGATCAAGACTATTTAAGCTTATAGGTAAGGCAAGGTAAATATGTGGAGTTGCAGCAAGCGACTAGCATATATGGTGGCTAACCCGTTCGCAAAAGAGAGCGAGAAGAGAAGGCAAAGCGCGAACGAATAACTAGAGAACAACCTGCGGCAAGCATTACCCCAACACCGTGTTCACCTCCCGGACTCCGTCGAGAAGAGACCATCACGGTAACACACACAGTTGATTCATTTTAATTAAGTTAAGGTTCAAGTTATCTACAACCGGACATTAACAAATTCCCATCTTCCCATAACCGTGGGCATGGATTTCGAAAGATCAAATCCCTGCAGGGGGTCATGGATTTCCCATGACAAGCTCTCACAGTCAATGAAGGATATACCTTCTCCCGAGACATTCCGATCAGACTCGGTATCCCGGTTCTACAAGATACTTCGACAAGTTAAAACAAATCCAGCAGCACCACCCGAATGTGCCGACAAATCCCGATAGGAGCTGCACATATCTCATTCTCAGGGCACAATCGGATAAGCAATCCGTACAAGTAAAACCAGCCCTCGAGTTTCCCCGAGGTGGCGCTGCAAGGGGCTCTAGGTTGGACCAACACTCAGAGGAGCACTGGCCCGGGGGGGTTTAAATAAGATGACCCTTGGGCTCCGGAAACCCAAGGGAAAAAGAGGCTAGGTGGCAAATGGTAAAACCAATTTTGGGCATTGCTGGAAGAGATTTATTCAAGGCGAACTGTCAAGGGGTTCCCATTATCACCCAACCGCGTAAGGAACGCAAAATCCGGGAACATAACACCGATATGACGGAAACTAGGGCGGCAAGAGTGGAACAAAACACTAGGCAAGAGGCCGAGGCTTCCACCCTTTACCAAGTATATAGATGCATTAAGATAACAAGATAATATAATGATATCCCAACAAGAAAATAATGTTCCAACAAGGAACGGTCTCCAATCTTCACCTGCAACTAGCAACGCTATAAGAGGGGCTAAGCAAAGCGGTAACATAGCCAATCAACGGTTTGCTAGGACACGGTGGGTTAGAGGTTTGACATGGCAATCTAGGAGGCATGATAAGCAAGTGGTAGGCATCATAGCATAGGCATAGCAAAAGAGCGAGCATCTAGCAAAGCAAAGATAGAAGTGATTTCGAGGGTATGATCATCTTGCCTGCAAAGTTGTCAGAGTTGACTGGATCCTCGAAAGCAAACTCAACAGGCTCCTCGTTAGCAAACTCGTCTCCCGGCTCTACCCAAACAAGACAAACAAGAAAACGGAACACAATCAACCACGTGCAAACTCAAACAACATGATGCAAACATGGTATGCTATGCGGGATGCGATATGTGATGCATATGCAAGATTTGACAAGGAATGAATGAACCTGGACTCAACTTGTAAATCCAAGTGTGCCACTGGAAAGGTGAGGTGATTTTGGTTGAAATCGATATAAAGAACACTGGAATCGGAGACACGGTTTGGAAATGGCAAGCAATTCAAATATGGCACCGGTGTGCGATAAACAACAAGTAGCCATCTAAATGCGACAAGATGAACATGCTACAGCACTCAAACATGGCAACAAAATACATGGAAGGGATCCATTCATAATGCTTAACAAAATATGAACACTGAGCTATAGCCAAGTCATCATTAACAGGTTCAAACAAGCATGGCAAAAATGCAATTGGTAAACAGATTTCAGACTTAGTGAAATTAACACTTGTCTGGAATTTCAGATCAGGTAGCACACTTTCGAGCAATAAGACAATACGCTACAAGAACTTAACATGGCAAAGCAAGGCATGGAATGTAGCTACTCAAAGAGCTTAACAAAAGTCCCTTAGTGACCTTGAGATAAAAGGGATTAGAAAATACAATTGCAAGCATGTGAACATGGCAAAAACATAATCAGATCACAGACTTAGTGAAAAACTGGAACATGCAAATCAGATATCAAGTAGGCATGTTTACGAGCTCGATGCACTCACTACAGAGCATGTCATGACAATCTAAGCATACACCCATCAATAATACACATTATACAAGCTAGACATGGCAAGAACAACAACATAGCATGAACGGATCAACTACAACATCCTCGGCAAAATCGCTAACAAGTAGACGAACTGCCCAGATTCACGAAATAGCAAAAGTAGAGCTCGATTGACTCAATCTAGGTTGCTCCATAATTGGAAACAAAGACATGGATGGATAGAGCACTACAATATTAACAAAACATCCTTACTGATCATCCTCAAAAGAGGCACGGATCACTAGGAAACAACATGAAGATATGGCATATTGATAAAAACAGCTCAAAGACTTAGTGGAATTGCTAAGTCCCTGAAATCAGCGTTAACGAATGCACCACTTTGCAAGCTTGTGCTTGTCACCACACACATCACAAAAATACATGGATGGTACCTCTGGAAAGATGACAAAGCACATAACAAAACATATGTAGAGCTCAGGCGCATATCATGAACACAATAATCATGGCAAAAATGACAAATAGCTATTTGGAGCAGCAGATCTGACAATTAACTCAAATAGAATTCTTCCAACAGCGTTTCGGGCACCAAGATGAACTCAAATGAAAATATGCAATGAGATGAAATGATGTGCTCTCTGATACGAACATTATGATATGCAACATGCCCAAAACGGATTTACGGATGCAAAGTTACGGCACGATTGTTCGTTTTGCATTCCGGCGCTCCTATGTCCTCCGGTGTCCCCCTTTACCTCTTTTCGTGTGCAGATGTTAAACATTCTCGGATTGGACCGAGACTTGTCATGCGGCCTTGGTTTACTACCGGTAGACCGCCTGTCAAGTTTCGTGCCATTTGGACTTCGTTTGATACTACAACGGTTAACCGAGGAACCGAAAAGGCCTCGTGTGTGTTTCAGCCCAACACCTCTCCAAAGTGGCCCAAAACCCCCCTCCGTCATCTCGGTCGTTCAATCATGTTCGCGTGGCTGCAAATCGTCCTCAATTTGGAGTCTCCTAGCTCCCTCTACCTATATATATGTGTGTCCCCTCCAAAAATTCGTAGCCAAACCCTAGCGTCTTCCTCCTCGCGCCGCCAGACATGTCCAACCGCGCCGGACATGTCCGCCGGACACGTCGATCCGACCATCCCCGTCGCGCCACGTCACCCCGCTGCTGCTCCCCTCCACTCGCGCCGCGCCACCTGTCACCGCCACCTCCCACCACCGCCCGGCCCGCCGGGACCCGGATCTGGCCCTCCAGGCCCGAGCCGCCCGATCCCGCGCCTCAGCTCCTTGCCTCCCGAGCGCCCGAGCGTGCCGCCGCCCAGGCTCGCCGTCGCCGGATCCCGAGCTCCCCGTTGCCCCGCCGCCAAGTCCTCCCGCCGACGAGCCTCGCCGTGGTTCGCGCCACCGTTGAAGCCCGGCGCGCCTCCAGTCGCAGTTCCCCGCCGCGCCGCCCGCTGCCATGGCATCCCCATGTCGCGGCTGCACCAGCTCCGGCCACCGGAGCTCGTCCTCACCCCAGATATGGCCACCCTCCGGCCATCTTCGTCATCTCCGGCGAGATCCGGTGGATCAGGACCAGATCCACCAGTTCGTCCAACCAAACGGCGCCCTCCGTCCTGGATCTCGTCGTCCCGCTCCGCTCCATCCCGTTGACTTCTCGAAAGGGTATAATTTCACTAAGTCCTCGAAGTTTCCAGATTCATGTGCCCATGTTCATCGCATCATAACTTTGCACCCGTGGCTCCGTTTTGGGCGTGTAGCATATCAAATTGTTCTTCTCGATGAGTACTTAATTTCACTCCATTCCATTGCACCATGTTCACTTGAGCTCATCTTAATGCCCAAAATGCTGTTGCAAGACTGCTATGCAATGTTAGTTTCAGTTTCTTAGCAGAGATTGGAAATTTGTCATTTTTGCCATGATTAATGTGTGCCTCCTAGGAACTTGAGCCCTACATGTGTTTTGAAGTATGCCATGCCATCTTTACAGGGGTGTATGCCATGTATTTTTGTGATCTTTGTGGTGACTAGCACAAGTATGCAATGTAGCTCTCGTGATGTTGCTGATTTCAGGGACTTAGAATTCTTCTAAAGTCATTGCCCTGATAATATTTTTATGCCATGTGTTCATGTTGCTACAGAGTGATCCATGCCTCTTTTGAGCATGTTCAGTAAGGATCATTTTGAGATATTGTTATGCTCTATCCATCCATGTCTTTGTTTGCAATTATGGAGCACCCTAGCATGACTCAATCTTGCTCTACTTTTGCTATAAAATGTTCCTGGCAGATTGTTTACATGTTAAGCAATTTTGCCGAGGTTGTTACAGTTTGTCCATGCATGCTATGAGAGTGTCCTTGCCATGGTTAGCTAGTTTATCATGCTAATTGGTGGGTGTATGCTTAGTTTGTCATGCAATGCCTTGTGGTGAGTGCATCGAGCTCGTAAACATGCCTACGTGATTTTGTTTTACCATGTTCCTGTTTTCTGCTTAGTCTGAATCTGTTAACGAAAGTTGCTATGTTCACATGGTTGCCATTGTATTTTCTGATCCCTTTTGGCTTATGGTCAGTAAGGGACTTTTGTTGTATGCTTTGAGTAGCTTCATACCATGCCTTGCTTTGCCATGATATGTTCCTGTAGTATGTTGTTATCGTGCTTTAAACATTGCTTCCTGATGTTAAATTCCTGACATGTTATTTTCACTAAGTCTGTAACCTGATATCTTTTGTACTTTTGTCATGCTTATTTGAACCTGTTATTGAGTGAATTAGCCATAGCTCAGTGTTCATCTTTTGTCAAGCATCTTGAGTGTATCACTGCCATGTGCTTTGTTGTCATGTTAGAGTGCAGTAGCTTGTTCTTCTTGATGCATTAAGATGGCCTTGTGCTGTTAATCGCAGATTTGTGCCATTATTGTTTTGCTTGCCATTTGCAAACCGTGCATCAGATTCCGGTGATCTTTATATCGATTTCGACCGAAATCAACTCTTCTTTCCAGTGGCACTCTTGGTTTTCCAAGTTGAGGCCAGGTTTAATCTTTCCTTTCCGAGGCATGCATATGCACTGCATATCACGTCCCGCATATCATGCCATGTTTTGCATCATGTTGCTTGTGCATTGCACCGTGTTTGATTGTGTCTCCCTTTGCTTGTGTTCTTGCTTTGGGTAGAGCTGGGAGACGAGTACGTGATTGAGGAACCCGTTGAGAACGTTTACAAGGATCAATCTTATGTCAACTCGGAGAACTTTACAGGCAAGATGACCATACCCTCAAAATCATTTCTATCTTTGCTTGCTAGATGCTCGCTCTATTGCTGACTCAAGGGTCATCTTTATTTTAAACCCCCGGGCCAGTGCTCCTCTGAGTGTTGGTCCAAACTAGAGCCCCTTGCAGCGCCACCTCGGGGGAACTCGCCGGTTGGTTTTAGTTGTACGGATTGCTTATCCGGTGTGCCCTGAGAAGGAGATATCTACAGCTCCTATCGAGATTTGTCGGCACATTCGGGTGGCTTTGCTGGTTTCATTTTACCATTGTCGAGATGTCTTGTAACCGGAATTCCGAGTCTGATCGGGTTGCTTGGGAGAAGGAATATCCTTCGTTGACCGTGAGAGCTTGTGATGGGCTAAGTTGGGACTCCCCTGCAGGGATTTTTTCTTTTGAAAGTCGTGCCCGCGGTAATTAGCAGATGGGAATTTGTTAATGTCCAGTTGTAGAAAACCTAAAACTTAACTTAATTAAAATGAATCAACAGCGTGTGTAGCCACGATGGTCTCTTTTCGGCGGAGTCCGGGAAGAGAACATGGTCTCGTGTTATGCTTGAACGTAGGTTGTTCTAGGATCACTTCTGGATCATAGTTTCTCGATCGTGCCTTGCCTTCTCTCCTCCCTCTCTTTTGTGTATGTTAGCCACCATATATGCTAGTGCTTGCTGCAGCTCCACCTCATACCTTTTACCTTACCCATAAGCTTAAATACTCTTTATCGTGAGGGTGTGAGATTGCTGAGTCCCCGTGACTCACAGATTACTTCAAAACCAGATGCAGGAACCGATGATAATGCTCCAGGAGATGCGACTGAGCTCAAGTGGGAGTTCGATGAGGACTCAGGCCGATACTACGTTTCCATTCTAGACGATTAGTAGTGGTGCCCAGTTGGGGCGATCGGGGACATTATGCATTTGGGGTTGTCTTTATTTTGGTTCCGTAGTCGGACCTTGATTGTATCTGGATGATTGTATTGATATATTTATGCTATTGTGTGAAGTGGCGATTCTAAGCCAACTCTGTACCTCTTTCTTATTCAATACATGGGATGTGTAAAGATTGCCCCTCTTGCGACATTGCCTACAATGTGGTTATGCCTCTAAGTCGTGCTCCGACACGTGGGAGATATAGCCGCATCATGGGCGTTACAAGTTGGTAATCAGAGCCTTCCCCGACTTAGGAGCCCCCTGCTTGATCGAATCATTGGCGTTGTTGAGTCTAGAAAAATTGTTTTGAGTCTTTTAGGATCTATATATATCGGAGAATAGGATTCTTTTTACTCCTCAGTCCCTTTGTCGCTCTGGTGAGGCATCTTGACATAGAGTTTTGACTCTTCTCTTCTCAAATTTCACTAAAAAAATTACAATCACGTGGGTATCTTGGAATCGTTCTGATGGTTTTGTGACGAGAACATTGTTCTTGGTGCCTCCTGACATTTAGGGGTTGTGGTAGTGTCCCGGGGAGTTGATCTCCGAGGTGTTGTCATCACAATTTTATCGTTGCAGTTCTGGAATACCTGAGTTTCGCCGACATCGAAAATCTCTTTTATGCAGTTGTTGGTGAGATAACCTCGACGCCACCCAGTACTGGGGTGGGAGTTCGGGAGTATTGACATAACTCGTCAACGGATGCTTTTCGAAGGTTGAGGTAAATGTTTTCTGAAGGTCTCTTGGTTATGTGCTGAAGGATGGATACAGTTGGATGTAGGATTTGCTAGCTTTGGGTGAGATATTATGCTTCCCCTGTATCCCCAACACCTGATTGCATAACCGGGAGAATTTCGGGAGTTTCATAAGTGGGAATTCAAGTAGCTCTTAGGATATCTTTCCGACAGATGCATGATGTGAGATTGGGGTTCAACGTCTAGTGGTCCGCCTATCCACGGTTGGTTTTACAGTGGTCTCGTTGTGTCTTAAAGATTCCTTGGCTATGCTGACTCGGGGGACGCTTCGTATGTCATTTGCACTGCCTTGTACATGATGGTGCTGTACGATCGAGCCCGTGTGGGCACCACCACAAAAACTTCGGACGAAATCTCTATCATATGTTTGTTCCGGCTTATTCTGCAAGCCAATCATTTGTTTTTGTTTTCATTTGTGGTATTCGAGTTGCTTCGAAGTCAAATGTTGATTCCATACCTTTCCTAACTGGCGTTCTCACATTTCTATGTGAATACTAATCCTTCTTGATAATCAAGATTGTCATGTCAATCCTTTTCAACCGAAGTGTCTCTCTTCAAGTGGATCCGATCTTTTTCAACATCCGCAAGTTCAATTGTAAGATTTTTCTCAACGGTGTTTGTTTCATCCGTCTTCAAGTTGTCTTTGTTTTACCCACCCTCCCACCCTTTTTCTTCAAGGACTCAGATTTCGTAATCAAGTGTCCATATTATTCTTGTGAAGTCTCTTCATTCTTTTCTTTCAATGTTCATATCCGGTGATTCTCAGGAAGATACTAACGGAGCCTCAAGTTCATCATTATTCGTTCTCTTTCTTCTTCGGTGGATTCAATTCAAGCTTTGTCGATCATATTCATTTTTCCTCGTTTCAAATGCTTTTACATGCCGGTGCACCTCTTAATAATCCAATTCTCTCTATTCAATAATTCCAGAGTGCCTCAACAATTCTTGGAGGTGTTTCTCGTCGTCATTCTCGGATTTGAAGACCGAAGTAGAGTTTTCCTACAATTCTTATCCGTTCTCTCAAAGATTCGTGATTCTAGCACGATGCCGTCCTCTCATAATTGGTTTCGATTGTGAGAATTCTATTCACCCATCCGAAGCAATTCAAGAGTCTTTTCAGTTTGTTTCTCTAGAGCCCATCATCTCAGAATTATTCATGCCAGCTTTCAGCTATTGTTCTCCAAATCATACCGGTGCATCATTCAAGTATTCTGTTATCAACTCGTGATCTCTTCGTTCTCATGTATCTAAATCCCCTCAAGTATCTTCATTTGTTCTCTAATTCTTCCCGGTGCTTCTTTATCAATTCATTCGTTCTTCCCAATCCTACCGGTGGTTCATTGAAGACCTTCTCAAGTTGGCACTATATCTATCTTCATCCTTGCTACGAGAATAAGTGGTATGCCAAATCTGTTTGCTTGTCATCAAGTTAATTGGTGAAGGATAAGCATAATGTAATTCTTATTCTTGTTTCATTCATATGTTAATCCCTTCTTCCGGAGTTTGTTCACGATGGTTAAATTCTCGGTTCGAGATGCTCTATCTTTTCTTCCCGGAGTTCCAAGCTCTCTCAATTATATCATCGTGGAGTTCCATCTAAATCATTGCAAGGCTTCACCTTGTGTTTTCAACTTCTCTTTCTTTTTACCATCATTTTGTTACCGGAGTTTCTTCACAGAGGTTCTACATGTTGGTTCATCAAGGACTTAATCCTTTCTTGGAGTGTTCATCAAGATTCTTTTCAGAGGAGCTCATGCATTCTTCTTCTTGCAATCCAGAGTGCAGTTCTTTCTACCGTATCATTGGAGATGGTATTATGTCATTCTTGATAATTTGAGTTCATGTTTAATGATTCACATGTTGTTAAGAATGAGGTATTTTAAATCCATCAACCTATTCGTTGGAGTTATCTTGTGTCATGTTTCACCTAAAGCCTTCCCTAAGGATTGTTGCTATTTATGGTGCTCGTAAATGATCCAAGTTTGTCATCCGTCCTCTCGGTGAAATAAGTTTATCATCTTCTTGTTCATATCAATCCAATCTATTGCTTTTTGTTAGTGGCAGAATTTCACCTCATAGTTTTGAGATGTTCTCCATAAGGCCACTACAAGCTTACTCTTATCGTCGTTGGTTTTCCAACAACGACATTCGACCCTTCTCCTAAAGATTCTTTCAAGCTCATTCGGGGTAGAAGAAATTGTTTTCTCCTTCGTTCTTTCCATTCCATTCTTTCATTTCTTCCGGTTGCTCTTTTCAGTCATCATCTCGAATTGTGAAGATCATGATATTTTCATGCTTATCCTTGTAACTGGAGTGTGTGCCCGCTGCTCAAGTTCTTTCATTATATCAAGTCTTTCATCTCTTTTCAACCGGAGTGCTACCCAAATCGGTTCTTTCTTTCCCTCTGTCTTAACAGAGGGCTTTCAACTTCGTTCATCTCTGTTGCATTCTTTCTTTCAATTTGTTCAACATCTCAAGGTTCTTTGGTTTCGCTCATTTGTCAAAGAAGCAACTTAGTTTTACCTTTCCTCTTTCTCTTCTGTTTTTCCCCTCCGGTGCCATTCTAGATCTCGGGACGAGATACTCTTGTAGTGGTGGAGTGTTGTAACGCCCCGAGACCGATGTGCCAGGTGTCTCCCAGTTATTCGCTGTTGTTCCCTTGTCTTTTGCTTGTGTGTCATGCATTTCATATCATGGCATCATGTGCATCTCATTTGCATACATGTTCATCTCATGCATCCGAGCATTTTCCCCGTTGTCCGTTTTGCATTCCGACGCTCCTATGTCCTCTGGTGTCCCCTTTTACCTCTTTTCGTGTGTGGGTGTCAAACATTCTCGGATTGGACCGAGACTTGTCATGCGGCCTTGGTTTAATACCGGTAGACCGCATGTCAAGTTTCGTGCCATTTGGACTTCGTTTGATACTCCAACGGTTAACTGAGGAACCGAAAAGGCCTTGTGTGTGTTGCAGCCCAACACCTCTCCAAAGTGGCCCAAAACCCCCCTCTGTCATCTCGGTCGTTCAATCATGATTGCATGGCCGCAAACCATGCTCAATTTGGAGTCTCCTAGCTCCCTCTACCTATATATATGTGTCTCCCTCCGAAAATTCGTAGCCAAACCCTAGCGTCTTCCTCCTCGCGCCGCCGGACATGTCCGCCGGACACGTCGCTCCGACCAACCCTGTCGCGCCACGTCACCCCGCCGCCGCTCCCCTCCACTTGTGCCGCACCACCTGTCACCGCCACCTCCCACCACCGCCCGGCCCGCCGGGACCCAGATCTGGCCCTCCAGGCCCGAGCCGCCCGATCCCGCACCTCCGCTCCTCTCCTCCCGAGCGCCCGAGCGCGCCGCCGCCCAGGCTCGCCGTCGTCGGATCCCGAGCTCCCCGTCGCCCCACCGCCAAGTCCTCCTGGTGGCGAGCCTCGCCTCGGTTCGCGCCGCCGCCGAAGCCCGGCGTGCCTCCAGCCGCCGTTCCCCGCCGCACCGCCCGCTGCCATGGCCTCCCCGCGCCGCGGCTACACCAGCTCCGGCCACCGGAGCTCGTCCTTGGCCCAGATCCGGCCACCCTCTGGCCATCTCCGTCATCTCCAGCGAGATCCGGTGGATCGGGACTAGATCCACTAGTTCGTCCAACCAAACGGTGCCCTCCGTCCTAGATCTCGTCGTCCCGCTCCGCTCCATCCCGTTGACTTCTCGGAGGGGTATAATTTTCACTAAGTCCTCGAAGTTTCCAGATTCATGTGACCATGTTCATCGCATCATAACTTTGCACCCGTGGCTCCGTTTTGGGCGTGTAGCATATCAAATTGTTCGCCTTGATGAGTAATTCATTTCATTCCATTACACCATGTTCATTTCAACTCATCTTGATGCCATAAATGTTGTTGCAAGAGTGCTATGCAATGTTAGTTTCAGTTTCTTAGCAGAGATTGGACATTTGTCATTTTTGCCATGATTAATGTGTGCCTCCTAGGGACTTGAGCCCTACATGTGTTTTGAAGTATGCCATGCCGTCTTTATAGGGGTGTATGCCATGTATTTTTGTGATCTTTGTGGTGACTAGCAAAACCATGCAAAATAGCTCTCGTGATGTTGCTAATTTCAGGGACTTAAAATTCTTCTGAAGTCATTGCCCTGATAATATTTTTATGCCATGTGTTCATGTTGCTACAGAGTGATCCATGCCTCTTTTGAGCATGTTCAGTAAGGATCATTTTGTGATATTGTTATGCTATATCCATACATGTCTTTGTTTGCAATTATGGATCACCCTAGCATGACTCAATCTTGCTCTACTTTTGCTATAAAATGTTCCTGGCAGTTTGTTTACATGTTAAGCAATTTTGCCGAGGTTGTTACAGTTTGTCCATGCATGCTATGAGAGTGTTCTTGCCATGGTTAGCTAGTTTATCATGTCTACTTGGTGGCTGTATGCTTAGTTTGTCATGCAATGCCTTGTGGTGAGTGCATCGAGCTCGTAAACATGCCTACGTGAATCTGTTTTACCATGTTCCTGTTTTCTGCTAAGTTTGAATCTGTTAACGAAAGTTGCTATGTTCACATGGTTGCCATTGTATTTTCTGATCCCTTTTGGCTTATGGTCAGTCAGGTACTTTTATTTTATGTTTTGAGTAGCTTCATGCCATGCCTTGATTTGCCATGATATGTTCCTGTAGCATGTTGTTATCGTGCTCTAAACATTGCTTCTTGATGTTAAATTCCTGACATGTTATTTTCACTAAGTCTGTAACCTGATATCTTTTGTATTTTTGCCATGCTTGTTTGAACCTGCTATTGAGTGAATTAGCCGTAGCTCAGTGTTCATCTTTTATCAAGCATTTTGAGTGGATCACTGCCATGTGCTTTGTTGTCATGTTAGAGTGCAGTAGCTTGTTGTTCTTGATGCATTTAGATGGCCTCGTGCTGTTAATCGCAGATTTGTGCCGTTATTGTTTTGCTTGCCATTTGCAAACCATGCATCCAATTCCGGTGATTTTTATATCGATTTGACTGAAATCAACTCTTCTTTCCAGTGGCACTCTTGGTTTTCCAAGTTGAGGCCAGGTTCAATGTTTCCTTTCCGAAGCATGCATATGCATTGCATATCACATCCCGCATATCATGCCATGTTTTGCATCATGTTGCTTGTGCATTGCACCATGGTTGATTGTGTCTCCCTTTGCTTTGGGTAGAGCTGGGAGACGAGTACGTGATCGAGGAACCCGTTGAGAATGTTTACGAGGATCAAGCTTATGTCAACTCGGAAAACTTTGCAGGCAAGATGACCATACCCTCGAAATCACTTCTATCTTTGCTTGCTATATGCTCGCTCTATTGCTATGCCTATGCTACGATACCTACCACTTGCTTATCATGCCTCCCATATTGCCATGTCAAACCTCTAACCCACCTTGTCCTAGCAAACCATTGTTTGGCTATGTTACCGCTTTGCTCAGCCCCTCTTATAGCGTTGCTAGTTGCAGGTGAAATTTGTAGTGTGTTCCTTGTTGGAACATGTTATTTATTGGGATATCACCATTATATGTTGTTTATTTTAATGCATCTATATAGTTGGTAAAGGGTGGAAGGCTCGGCCTTATGCCTGGTGCTTTGTTCCACTCTTGCCGCCCTAGTTTCCGTCATACCGGTGTTATGTTCCATGATTTTGCGTTCCTTACACGGTTGGGTTATAATGGGAACCCCTTGACAGTTCGCCTTGAATAAAACTCCTCCAGCAAGGCCCAACCTTGGTTTTACCATTTGCCACCTAGCCTTTTTCCCTTGGGTTTCACGGACTCAAGGGTCATCTTTATTTTAAACCCCCGGGCCAGTGCTCCTCTGAGTGTTGGTCCAAACTAGAGCCGCTTGCAGCGCCACCTCAGGGGAACTCGCGGGTTGGTTTTATTTGTACGGATTGCTTATCCGATGTGCCCTGAGAACGAGATATGTGCAACTCCTATCGGGATTTGTCGGCACATTCGGGTGGCTTTGCTGGTTTAGTTTTCCCATTGTCGAGATGTCTTGTAACCGGGATTCCGAGTCTGATCGGGTTGTCTTGGGAGAAGGATTATCCTTCGTTGACCATGAGAGCTTGTGATGGGCTAAGTTGGGACTCCCCTGCAGGGATTTGATCTTTCGAAAGTCATGCTCGCCGTTATGGGCAAATGGGAATTTGTTAATGTCTGGTTATAGAAAACATGAAACTTAACTTAATTAAAATGAATCAACAGCGTGTGTAGCCGCGATGGTCTCTTTTCGGAGGAGTCCGGGAAGATAACATGGTCTCGTGTTATGCTTGAACGTAGGTTGTTCTAGGATCACTTCTTGATCATAGTTTCTTGATCGTGCCTTGCCTTCTCTTCTCGCTCTCTTTCGCATATGTTAGCCACCATATATGCTAGTGCTTGCTGCAGCTCCACCTCATACCTTTTACCTTACCCATAAGCTTAAATAGTCTTGATCGCAAGGGTGTGAGATTGCTGAGTCCCTGTGACTCACAGATTACTTCAAAACCAGATGCAGGAACCGATGATACCGCTCCAGGAGAGGCGACTGAGCTCAAGTGGGAGTTCCAAGAGGACTCAGGCCGATACTACGTTTCCTTTCTAGACGATCAGTAGTGGTGCCCAGTTGGCGCGATCGGGGACATTATGCATTTGGGGTTGTCTTTATTTTGGTTCCGTAGTCGGACCTTGATTGTATCTGAATGATTGTAATGATATATTTATGCTATTGTGTGAAGTGGCGATTGTAAGCCAACTCTGTACCTCTTTCTTATTCAGTACATGGGATGTGTAAAGATTACCTCTCTTGCGACATTACCTAAAATGTGGTTATGCCTCTAAGTCATGCTCCGACATGTGGGAGATATAGCCGCATCGTGGGCGTTACAAAATCCCCACCGCCCCTCTAGAGTATCGCCGTACAAGCCCAACCACATATCACGTGGAGGTCGAGGAGCTGATGGTGGTCCATGGCGCGATGGCCACTATGCATGTTGACCAGGAGGAACACCTTGCCTCCACCGCCGCCGACTTGGTGCAGGCTCTGGCCCAGATGAAGTCCCCAGTGACTACCCCCAGGACTTACCAGGTATGATCCGACCAGCTCAATCTTACCAATACCACTTGCAATGGCTATGTTTTTTATGGTTGATGTATTGAGCATGTTTGTGCCTTGTTTATTTTAGTACTACACATTGTGTGATGTTCAAGTATTAACTATCCAACTCAATTTCACCAATACCAGCAAGAAACATACAATGCATGATTCGAGATATCACCAGAGATGCTGCCATTTGCTATTTTTGGTGGGTACTAACCCGATTGTACTTAACATGCATGTCCATGTACTTACGCAGGGTCACAACGGCCGATGTTGTTGTTTGTCGTCGAGGTTAGCTGCATCCCATGTCTTACAGTATTTCACATCATTTGTGCAATTGCAGTTTAACTTCTAACATTTACTGGCCGCCTGTAGGTACACATGTTAGTGGCACTGATCCACGCTTCGACCCGGAGGAATAGCTCACCTCCGCCTTCGCTGACTTTGGGCAGGCTCTGGCCAAGATGAAGTGCCCCAACAACTACCTCTTAGGACATACCAAGTATGTACTCACCAGCTCAATATTACCAATAGCAGTTGCAATTAATGGCCATGTTTTGTATGATCGATGTATTAAGCATGTTATAGTAAACATGCCTAACACATGTTAGCTATTTTTCCCTACCTTTTGATAGACAACTGTGCCATTCTCTGCTCTAGCAGCACCTGCCTTGTGATGTTTAAGTCCGCCAATTGCATTTTTATCAATACTAGTTTCAATGGATATTAAGCATGTTGCAATTAACATTTGTATTTCAATAGCTACAAACTTACAAAACATGACTTAGGATGTTATTAAGCCTGTTGCGATTAATAGTTGTATGCATTTTTTAATCTGTCCCTTTGCTACCATGCTACTCTCTACTACGAAGATATACTAGAGATGCTACCCATTTGCTATTTTTTGTGGATGCTAACCCTGTTGTACTTAACATTCCTTTCCATGTACTTATGCAGGGCCATAATGGGTGATGTTGTTATTTGCCGTTGAGGTTAGCTGTATCCCATGTCTTATAATATTTTACATCATTTGTGCAATTACAGTTTGGCTTCTAACGTTTACTTGCTTCTTGTAGGTACACATGTTGGCGGCACTAATCCATGCTTCGACCAGGAGGAAGAGCTCGCCTCTGCCGCTGCTGACTTTGGGCGGGCTCTGGTCAAGATGAAGTGCCCTAGCAACTACCTCTCAGGACTTACCAAGTATGAACTAACCATTTCAATCTTACCCATACCAGATGAAATTAATGGCTATGTTTTGTACGGTCGATGTATTAAGCATGTTGTAGTAAACATGCCTAACATGTTTTAGCTATTTTCCATACCTTTTTATAGACAATTGGGCCTTTCTCTGCTCTGGCAGCACCTGCCATGTGATGTTTCACTCTGCCAATTGCATTTTTATCAGTACCGGTTTCATTGGCTATTAAGCTTGTTGTAATTAATAGTTGTATCCATTTTTAAACAGTTATTTTTCAATGGCTACAAACTTACAAAACATGACTTAGCATGCTGTTAAGCCTATTGCAATTAATAGTTGTATCCATTTTTTAATCTGTCCCTTTGCTACCATGCTACTCTTTTGCAATGAAGATATCACTACAGATGCTGCCGTTTTATTACCATTTGCTATTTTTGGTGTATGTTAACCTTGTTGTAGTTAACATTGGCTTTCCATGTACTTAAATAGGGCTACAATGGGCGATGTTGTTGTTTGCCGTCTAGGTTAGATGCATCCCATGTCTTATACACCATCTGTTCCTAAATATAAGTATTTTTAGAGATTCCAATATAGACTACATAAGGAGCAATATGAGTGAAATCTAGATTCTACTCTAAACAATATCTATAATTCTATATACATCTGTATGTAGTTCATACTGAAATCTCTAAAAGTACTTCTACTTAGGAACATAGGTAGTTGTATTTTACGTCATTTGTGCAATCTCGGTTGAGCTTCGAACATTTACTGATTGGTTATAGCTACATATATGAGCGGTCCTGATCCACGCTTCGATCCCTGTGTGTATGGCGCAATGAGATATTCATGAACAAGCGTCAAGTGAGGAAACTAAGAAAGATTGTTAGGCGAAAGAAACGGGTGATGGGAATTAAGCTCTTTATTTACACTTTTTCCAAGACAATAGTGAACTTTAGGATGGTAAGTGATGTGTTGCCTTTTCCCCTGCCCTCAACAAGTTACTCTATTACACCTCAATATCTGATTTTTTTCTCTTTTTAGTGGTTTCCAAAGCTATTCACTGATGATTACCTTGCAAACTACATGACCAGAGTGGAGGCAACTAAGGTTAAAGTATATAATTCGTGCTACCATGATAATGCTCTAGAAGTCTTCCTGAAGGCGGTGAAGGATGGGCGGGCGATCGTCACAAGGGGTTGGACAAAAGTTGTTCGTGCCTATGGCATGCAGGAAGGCACATTATGGGCATTCCGCTTCTGCAACACCATCGGCAGTCAAAATGATTTACACTTGTCTCTTCACCTTTACCGCCTCTAAATATTGTGGTTCATCATAGTTAATTGCTGTCTAATCCTATAATTACTAAACATATTGTACTGACAATTTTATTTACTGATTCGTTGTTGAACCATTATGGTGAGAATTTGAATTCCATGTTTCATATTTCAAAATTTCCAATTCGAATAATAAATTACAGGGAAAGATAAAATTATACAGGAGTGAATAAAATAATGTGCACACGGTTAGAAAGAAAACAATGTGTGCGATGAAAAATAGAGAACAGACGGTTCTTTGACATGAAATGTTTGCAATGCCCGAAGGACGCACACACAGTTTCGTCTCATATGCGTGTGCGATTCATGGTAAACGACAAACATTTCAAACCAGTGTGTGTGTGTGATAGGAATACCAATCACACACAGTTATGAAAATGGACACGTTGGTGTTAGTAGAGGCACCGCACACATTTTACATTCTTGAACCACGTGCGATAACGTACCCATCACAAACATATTGTTAGATTCAATGTTGATGTCCACCTTTTTTTACACGACTATAGCGGTGTAATCATTTGGGATGTCTCTCTGATCAGAAACGTAACATCGAGATGTAACATGTCGGACTGGGCGGCTTCTCTTATGTTTATTCTATGGCGATCGTTAATAGCCGCTCGTCTATCCCTGACGGTGTCTAGGTCATGTGGGAAGGACCCCCCTATCGTAGTCACTCACTCGGTGACGGTTCCAAATGCCATCGCGGAAAGAGGCTAAAACTGTTTGTATAGCACCTTGCGGTACCAGTGCTACATCAACCTTGTTGCCCTTCCGATGATTAGTGAGTAGCTTACCACAGACCTACGGGTCCATAGCTAGTTTCTAGATGACTTCTTCACTCTCTTTGATCCTCAATACAATGTTCTCCTCAATGTTCTTGGAGATCTATTCGATGTAATCTTCTTTTTGCGGTGTGTTTGTTGGCATCTGATGAATTGTGGGTTTATGATCAGATTATTCATGAATATTAAATGAATCTTCTCTAAATTCTTTCTATGCATGATTGTTATATCTTTTTATTTCTCTCCAATCTATCTGTTTGGTTTGGCCAACTAGATTGATTTATCTTGCAATGGGAGATGTGCTTTGTAATGGGTTCTGAGGGTGCCCCGGACTAAGGGGTCCTCGGGCTGCCGGCCTATCACTCATGGCCCAGATTGGTGGGCCACTTTTGGTTCATCATTGGAAGCTGGGCTGCATGCAACCCCATGCTATGGAAGGAAATCCCCGAAGACTTGATGTATCCTCCAAGTCTTGTTAGCGAAATCGACATGTTTATCCTTTGGTGGTGACCGTCCATATATAACCCTATGTACCCGTGGTGTCTATATAAACCGGAGGGTTTAGCCCATAGAAGGGGAAAACCATTAAAACCATCCCATCTTGGGTTTAGTTCATCTGATCTCGTGGTAGATCAACTCTATAATTGTCATACACATTCATCCATACAACCAAGTAGGACGTAGGGTTTTACCTCTTTGAGAGGGCCCGAACCTAGGTAAATTGTGTCTCTGTGTTCCCTGTTACCAATCAACCCATGATCCACAGTTTAGGACCCCCTACCCGAGATCTTTCAGTTTTGCTGACATTGGTGCTTTCATTGAGAGTTCCACTCTAGGATCACCAAAGGATTGATGGCTCGCTTAATCATCAGCAATGGCATTCGCACCGGGGAAATCTTCGTGCCCGGCCAACACTTTGCATTCGGCAACATTGTTCCACATTCTAACCTGACTGGTCACTCAATCAGATCGATGGTTTTGCCCCAAGCATGAAATCAAGTTTGGCAACTTGGAGTATGTTGCCGACGCTCGGGGCGATATGATCTCTACCGGGTTCTCAGCCTTACCTGAGGGACCCTGTAATGCCGAAGCCTCAACTTGGGACCTCCTCCTTGACACTGTCTTCGGATCGGCCTTTATATCAGATCTATCCTTGAGCTCAGATCCAATCTTGACATCCGAAGGCCAGAGGTTAGCCCTGGCCGAACACACCCCCTATGAAGGAATAACGGTTGACGACATGTATGAAGATGATGACACAATGACCCATGTTGCCACCTCTCCGGCCACTCCCAATACAGGAAAGTGGACATCCACTTCCACCTACGACATTTACATAGTCGGCACCCCTAAGAAGGATGGTGATGACCCCACCAAAGAGTCGTCCAAATGCCGACGCCAGCGAAGGCAGTCCAAGGGACGTGGAAAGGGCAGGGAGGACAACCAGAACACGGATACCAATGGCACCAGAGATGATAATACTCCAGACAATATGGAACAGCTCGGCGACAATGCCACCCCCGATCAGCACCACGGTGCCCTTGAAGGTCATGGGGACCAAGAAAACCCAGAGGACCCCAGCGATTCCGAGGAGCCTCCCTCTGTTTGAAGAGGAGGACAACCTCGGTCCCAAGGATTTCATTATCCTTGAGGACCATCTAGATCCGGAACGGTTTAAGCGGCAACTCATAGCCACCACCCAAAGCCTGAAGAAGAAGCATCAGCAGTTAAAAGACGAACAGAATATCCTTAATGATAGGTGGACGAAGGTCTTAGCAGTTAAAGAGGGTTTTTAAAACCGAAGGAAGGATCAAAACAAAATCTACCCACAGCAGTGTTTGCTTCCGCAGTTCGACTACGAGGCCCTTGAGCCCATACCCCCAAGACACACTCAGACGAACCAGCCCGACCGCCCCCCTCGAGGACAGGACAGGCCGGCTGGAGACGCTGAGAACCCACCTATTCTCCCTCGCCGGTCGGGTAAGGAGCCAGTATAGCCAGAGGACCCATCTACGAATCTAGAGGCCACACACCCGTCGGACGGGGTGGATACCAAGCCTGGCACGACATGAATGATAGAGCCTGGGAGCAGCACCATGCTCGGATGACAGCCGATCTCTGGCATGACGTGGCCTGGGTTGGGGGCACTGCATACCCAATGTGCTTCAAAGACGAGGTGATGCAGCCCCAGTTCCATGAAGGTTTTAATCCCGTACACATAGAATTGTACAATGGGACAACTGACCCTGCGGTGTGGATCGAAGTTTCCTTCTCCACATCCACATGGCCTGAGGAGATGACCTCCACGCCATCAAATATCTACCATTAAAGTTGGGAGGAGCTTTACGACGCCTTCCGAGCTAATTTTCAAGGAACCTATGTTCGGCCGTCGAATGCTGATGCCTTGAGCCACGTTGGTTAACAGCCCGGTGAGTCAGCCCGGCAATTCTGGAATTGGTTCTTGACTAAAAAGAACCAGATTGTCGATTGTCTGGATGCCGAGGCTATAGATGCATTAACGCACAACATTCGGGACGAATGGCTCGCTCGCCAGCTCGGACAAGATAAGTGGAAAACAATGTCAGCACTCACCTCCCTCATGACCCGCTTTTGCGCGAGCGAGGACAGTTAGCTACCTTAAAGAAGCAACCACCCAGATGACCCCGGCACCTCAGAGGTCCGAGATGGTAACGGGAAACCCCGACGCAACAAGAATAACAAGCGCTGCCACAATGGCAACGAGGCCGAAGACGCGGCAATAAATGTCGCGTTTAGCAACTCAAAATCGGTACCACGGAAGAAACCCTCTAAAGGGATCGGGACGGCCTGACCGCATTGGTAAAGATCCTGTACAGGCCCTACCATATCCACAACACCTCCAACATGCCGGCCAATGATACGTCTCCAACGTATCTATAATTTTTTATTGTTCCATGCTGTCATATTATCAATCTTGGATGTTTTATAGTCATTTTATAGTCATTTTATATCATTTTTGGTACTAACCCATTGACATAGTGCCAAGTGCCAGTTGCTATTTTTTACATCATAGAAAATCCATATTGAACGGGTTCCAAACGCAATGAAACTTCACGGAGATTTTTTTGGAGCAGAAGGAACATAATGGGCCCTGGCTGCGCCTGGGGGGTGCTCCGAGGAGAGCACAACCCACCAGGGCGCGCCAGGAGGCCCAGGTGTGCCCTGGTGGGTTGTGCCCACCTCGGGTGCCCCCCGGACCGCCTCTTTGCTCTATAAATACCACAATATTCCCAAAACCCTAGGGGAGTCGACGAAATATTCATCCGTCCGCCGCAGAGTCCAGAACCGCCAGATCCAATCTAGACACCATCTCGGATGGGGTTCACCACCTCCATTGGTGCCTCTCCGATGATGCATGAGTAGTTATCTGTAGACCTTCGGGTCTGTAGTTAGTATCTAGATGGCTTCCTCTTTCTCTCTCTTGATTCTCAATACAATGGTCTCTTGGATATCCATATGATGTAACTCTTGCGGTGTGTTTGTTGGGATCATTGAACTTTGAGTTTATGATCAGATCTACCTTTTTATATCCATGAAAGTATTTGAGTTTATTTGATCTCTTTTATGCATGATTGCTTATAGCCTCGTATTTCTTCTCCGATATTTTGGTTTTGTTTGGCCAAGTTGATATATTTATATTTCAATGGGAAGAGGTGCTTTGTAGTGGGTTCGATCTTACGGTGCTTGATCCTAGTGACAGAAGGGGAACTGACACGTATGTATCGTTGCAACTAAGGATAAAACGATGGGGTCTATCTCTACATAGATAGATCTTGTCTACATCATGTCATCGTCCTTATTGCATTACTTCGCTTCTCCATGAACTTAATACACGAGATGCATGCTGGATAGTGGTCGATGTGTGGAGTAATAGTAGTAGATGCAGGAAGGAGACGGTCTACTAATCTTGGACGTGATGCCTATGTAATGATCATTGTCTGGATATTGTCATGAGTATTTGAAGTTTTTTCAATTGCCCAACAGTAATTTGTTCACCCACCGTTTGCTATTTTTCTCGAGAGAAGCCACTAGTGAAACCTACGGCCCTCGGGTCTCTTTCTCATATATTTGCCTTGGAGATCTACTTTTCCATTGCATTTATTTTTAGATCTATTAAACCAAAAATTCAAAAATACCTTGCTGTATTTTATTCTTATTTATTTTATTTGGCGTTCGATCTATCAATCTACTAAAAATTTACCTCACGTCTGTTTGCCTATCTTGAGGACCGTACCCCGGAAGTGATTGACAACCCCTTTAACATGTCGGGTTGCAAGAAGTTGTTATATGTGTGCGGGTGTTGTTTATGTTGTGTTGCTTGGTTCTCCTACTGGTTCGATAACCTTGGTTTCACATCTGAGGGAAATACCTTCCGCCGCTGTGCTGCATCATCCCTTCCTCTTTAGGGAAATACCGAGGTAGCTTCAAGCGACATCAAAAGCAATTTCTAGCGCCGTTGCCGGGGCGGATCTTCAACATATACCAGGTTCCTAATAACAAATATCATCTCCTTGCAATTTACATTATTTGCCATTTGCCTCTCGTTTTCCTCTCCCCCACTTCACAAAAAAATTGCCTTTTTATTCGCCTCTCTTTTTTCGTTCGTTGTTTTCTTGTCAGATCTATCCTTTGCTTGCAATCATGAGTTGTTTCCGTATGGCACCAACAGATGATGGCCTAACTCCTAAGATTGGATGTACGGGCAGTCTGGATGCTAAAACTTTTATCTTGGGGCAAGGGAATGTTATGGGAAAAGAACGTATCCAAGAATTTTTCAATTGTGTTGGGAATCTAAGTCTTGATGATTCTCCTATACTTAAAACTACTAGATCTTATGCAGATGCTATTTCAGCACTAGTTCTGAAACTTGAAAGTAAATTAAGTCATACCCATCCTACTTTGCAAAGATTGTTTTTTGACCTTCCTATTATATAGAATCCTAGGGCTAAAAAGTTGGCCACCCTTGTCCTTATGAATGAGTTTGATTATATAATACGGGAAGCAAGGGAAAACTTTGATTTTTATGGTATGAATCGTGAAAAACCTATGATAGATGAAATTCTTTACAATAGTGACTATTCTTTAAGACATTTGCTTGGGGATGATAAAATCTTTGATGAGAATCTTAAAAAGTAAGTCCCCGTTTTAGATATAATCCAACAGGTTTTCAATAATGTTAATCAACATTACTCTTGGATTGTTGCGGGGAATCAAAAAGGCTATGATGAACATCAACTTAGGGACGCTAAGGCTTCTATTGTTAATATGTTTTATGTAGAGTTTACAAAACCCCATGATGAAAACACCTCTAAGAAGGTTAAAACAAGGATGACAAAACTTAGATCATTGCTTTATGCCTTGCTAAGGGCGTAAAACTATAGCGTTTGTTTAGAGGCAACCCAATGAATAAAATTTATTTTGCTTTTTTGCTTCCTGTTTTTGAGTGTAGCACAATTATGCTATTGTTATGATTGTTTTTTTATTTTTTTTATTAGTGTTTGTGCCAAGTAAAGCCTTTAGGACCTTCTTGGGTGATAGTTGTTTGATCTTGCTGAAAAAAACAGAAACTTTTGCGCTCACAAAAATAATTTTCATTTTTTAGCAGAGAACGATAAATACCCATTCCACTTGCAGTAGATCAATATATAAATTGCTCAAGCCGTCCTAATTTATCAGAATTTTTGGACATGCAGAAGTATTCGAAATAGTCAGATTGCTATAGACTGTTCTGTTTTGACAGATTCTGTTTTCTTTGCATTTTGTGCTTATTTTGATGGCTCTATGGTTTTCTTTTATGATTTCTTCCATAGAAAAGTTGGAATAAAGTAGATATAATGCAAGAAAAAAATATGAATTGGTTTGATACTACACTTATAGTAGTGATTTACATTCTTATACTAACGGATCTCACGAAGGTTTGGTTGAGTTTTGTGTGATTGAAGTTTTCAATTTTTGGGTTATCTTATGATGGATGATGGAATAAGGAGTAGAATAGCCTAAGCTTGGGGATGCCCCATCATCCCAAGCTATTATCCAAAAATGAGCAACCAACTAAGCTTGGGGATGCCCCCGAGTGGCATCCCCTCTTTCTTCTAATGACCATCTGTATTTTACTCGAAGCTATATTTTTATCCATCGCATACTATGTGTTTTTCTTGGACCGTCTTGTATGATATGAGTCTTTTCTTGTTTTATTTTTTGTTTTAAGTCTTGATCCCTTTCTGGACGCCCCAATTTGAGAGAGCCAAAATTATGTCATGACTTGTTAGAATTGCTCTCTTTCCTTCAATTAAATCTTTTATGAGCTATGGACTTGCTCAAGTGCTTCACTTATATCTTTTTGAGTATGGTGTGCCTTAGTATTTTTGAAGAAAACCTCTCTTGATTCACTTATATTTCTTTGAGAGATAGTAAAATTTTCAAGAAATTATCTCTTGCTTCACTTAAATTAATTTGAGAGAAAGAAAGAAATATTATGCTCATTATCTTCACTTATATCTGTTTGAGCTTGTGAAAAGCAACATATGAAAATTAGTCCTAAAGTGATAGATATCCAAGAAGGATATAATAAAAACTTTCATGAAGATCATTGGACAAAATAAACTTGATTCTGAGTAATAGTTTTGAGATATGATTATGTGATATGTGAGTCATCTTGATGAGTACTTATGCTTTAGTAAGAATATTGGTGTTAAGGTTTGTGATTCCCTATGCAAGCATGAAAGTCAATAATTATGCAATGAAATTATATCCTACTTGTGGTGCATTATTCGGTGTTAATTATGCTTAATGCTTGCTTATGAGATTATCTATTTCTTGGTTGGCCGCTTCTCAATCTTTTGCTAGCCTTCATTTTGCACTAAGTATAATCTCGACTTGTGCTTCCAAAATCATTTAAACCAGTTTTGCCACATGAGTCAACTATATCTACCTATATGTGGTATTCTTTTGCCTTTCTAAGCAAATTTGCATGTGCCATCCCTAATTTTCAAAATAAACTTCTCTTTTGTGTGTTTGTTTCGCCCGCGGAGCGGTGAGGGGTGGCTAATATTTTCCATGCTAGATGTATTATTCTCGTGATGAGTGTTTATTCACTTGTCATTGCACAAGGGTAAAGCAAAGGTATTAGGGATGCCCATTCCCGAAATGAAAAAAAAAATACTTTATGTTGTCAAATAATAAATTCCTTGGAAAGTGTTGGTATGGAAGGCACACGTGGATATGGTTAGCCATGGAAAGTGAAATTATGGTGGAAAAAGGAATAAACTTTATTTTGTGTTTGGGAACCGCCTATGATATGTCTATAATGGAAAGTGTTGGGAACACTAAGTCGTTTTCATTGGTGGGAAGGACGCACCTCCCAAAATGTTTTTATCTCTAAGTTTTTCTCTTTGAGCTCTGGCACCTTTACAAATCCCTACTTCCCTCTACGAAGGGCCTTTCTTTTACTTTATGCAATTTTTATATTGAATTTGAGTCTACATCTTATCTTATAAAAGCACCAACTAGGAGGCAATATGATCGTACTTGAGTATTGGGTGTAGCTAATATGCGAGTGTGTTTCATGAATGTATCAATGATTGAGCATGATGGGCTAGGGATAACTTATTTTAGCATTAATATTTTGAAAGACATGGTTGCTTGTTGATATGCTTGAGTATTTAAATTATCATGTCAAAAATAGACTATTTCTTTGAACAATATAGAAGTCCAAATGCCCATGCTATAAAGAAAAAAATATGATATGACATGACATGTTAGGCAGCATTCCACATCAAAAATTCTATTTTTATCACTTACCTACTCGAGGATGAGTAGGAGTTAAGCTAGGGGATCCTGATACGTCTCCAACGTATCTATAATTTTTGATTGTTCCATGTTGTTATATTATCAATCTTGGATGTTTTATAATCATTTTATATCATTTTTTGGTACTAACCTATTGACATAGTGCCAAGTGCCAAGTGCTAGTTGCTATTTTTCCATGTTTTTTACATCGTGGGCCCTAGCTGCGAAACTTTACGGAGATTTTTTTGGACCATAAGGAACTTAATGGGCCCTGGCTGCGCCTAGGGGGGTGCTCCAAGGAGAGCACAACCCACCAGGACGCGCTAGGAGGCCCAGGTGCGCCCTGGTTGGTTGTGCCCACCTCGGGTGCCCCCGGACCGCCTCTTTGCTCCATAAATACCCCAATATTCCCCAAACCCTAGGGGAGTCAATGCAATATTCATCCACCCACCGCAGAGTCCAGAACCTCTAGATCCAATCTAGACACCATCTCGGATGGGGTTCACCACCTCCATCTGTGCCTCTCCGATGATGCGTGAGTAGTTCTTTGTAGACCTTCGGGTCCGTAGTTAGTAGCTAGATGGCTTCCCCTCTCTCTCTCTCTCATGATTCTCAATACAATGGTCTCTTGGAGATCCATATGATGTAACTCTTTTGCGGTGTGTTTGTTGGGATCGATGAACTTTGAGTTTATGATCAGATCAACCTTTTTATATCCATCGAAGTATTTGAGTTTCTTTGATCTCTTTTATGCATGATTGCTTATAGCCTCGTATTTCTTCTCCGATAATTGGGTTGTTTTTGGCCAACTTGATCTATTTATCTTGCAATGGGAAGAGGTGCTTTGTAGTGGGTTCAATCTTATGGTGCTTGATCCCAGTGACAGAAGGGGAACTGACACGTATGTATCGTTGCTACCAAGGATAAAACGATGGGTTCTATCTCTACACTACAAAAAAAGACACTTCCGTGATGATACGTCTTTGTCACAGTAGGTCACATTTTCTGTCATGCATGTACATCCATGATGATTTTATGACAGAATCAAGATAGTCATACATGTGTTGTCGTAGAAGTGTTGCATGACATTACGAAAATTAGCATCACGGAAGTGTCCACTTCCATGACGATAAATCGCGCATCATGGAAGTGCTTTCGTCTAGGGTGACTGACAGATGGCATCCACCATAAAGGAATGCCGTTAAGCTATCGGGTCCGGTTTTGGATCCGATAACCCGATAACAGCCAAGACCAATGAGGATTTTCCACGTGTAAAATTCTCCTTGGCTGGAGGAAACACGTGTTGGCTCATCGTTGGGATAGATGTCATCCATTCATTGGATAGGAGGTGCCTATGATACGTCGACATGTGGCACAACCCAACAGAGGCCCATTCCGGTGAAAAGTCCGGCCCATTTGACTTGGTCAAAAGGTAACGGGCCGGCCCACGGTAAGCCTGTTAACGGCATGTTCGTATATAGACCATTTACGGCCCGCTAACTCATCGTCCGTTACGGCCTATCGGAATTAAGCCCAGTAGCTTCATTTGGGCCTTCCAATATGATTCCAGCCCGTTGTAATTTCCGACTCATGTATGGCCGATGATGCCTTTTGTCCCATACGAGACCATTTGTAACTCTTGGCCCTTTAATGGCCCGCAATGAACAGTGTACCCCTTTATACCCATTAACGGCTCATTATTCCATTGGGCCGTTTCCAACCCATGTTATCTTTCGGCCTTCTCAGGGGCCATTTATTCTTGGGCTCATTTCTAGAATTCGGTTAGATACGGTCCATTACTGGCCTATTCTGTTTGTGGGCCAAATACAGCCCGCTGGTACATTCGACCCGTTTGTGGCCCGCTAACCCGTTGGGCTGTTTTCATAGCGTTATCAAATACGGCCTATTAACAACCCGTTATGGTCCACGAATAGTATGGCCCATGTCTGGCAAAATGATTATATGCCCCATAGAAGGCCCGTGGATCCTATGGCCCATAGAAGACCAATGGATCCTACAGCCCATAGAAGACCAATGGATCCTACGGCCCGTAGAAGACCAATGGATCCTACGGCCCGTAGTAGGCCCATGGATCATACAGCCCATAGAAAGTCCATGGATCCTACGACCAGTAAAAGGCCCATGGATCCTACCGCTCGTAGCAGGCCCACGGATCCTACGTCCCACGGGAGGCCCATGGTTACAATAGTCCGTGTGTTGCCATGATTATTGTGGCCTAGTTACCAAAACTAGGTTATTGTGGCCACTAAAAAACGCGAAAAAAGAACTGAAGTGACTACAAGAAAACAACTAAACAAGACAATAAGGAAATAAATAAGCAAGCAACTAAGGCTAGCCTATTACATCTATTACACATATTACATCCACTGGGCATCAAGTTCGCCACCAGTGCAAATATAGGTAACAAAGCAGCATATTACATACACTGGCCGTCAAAATTGGCCACCAGTGCAAATAAATGCAGCAGCAAAACAAGTCCATAACTGAAACAACTTCAGAAGAGCTCAAGAAACGTTATCCTGGGTATCCACCATGATGGCGATAAGCTTAGCAAGCTTATTAGCTTTGTCCTGTTTGGCACTAAAATCCTCCAACACTTGCTGTTGCACCAAAAAGTATGCATCTGAATGCTCCAGGGACTTCCGCGGTCCTTCCGCTTCTTGTCGCAGCACAGCTGATCGATGTCTTTTAGCTTGTAGTTGAGACTCAAGAAACCGAACTGATTCAGACAGTGAGTTTGAATAGCTTGTGCAAGCGGTAGTGGCCAGTAACTCGAACAGTAAACCAAGACAGGACTTTGGGGTTGCCTCACTGTCTTCAAGATAGTTTTCCTTAGCTATTTTATCAGCTTTGTTGGAGACCAACAAGGATGTCTCATGATCCTGAACCTTATCTGTATTACTTCCTTTATCATTGCTTAATAAGGCACTCTTCCCCAATATTCTGCCAACATTCTAAAAGAAGAAACAAGTAGACACATAACGGGTTTAGCATGTACTAGTATATGAAACTCATTTCGGTAAACCAGTTCATTAGTAAGGTGGACAAGATTAAACTACCAAGTCTACTATTGCCAAGTAGTACATTATAAAAGCATCAAACAAACATATATCTATATCCTATGGTCACTACATTGTCCTGCCAAATCAAAATAGAGACACGGTTCAAATCATATCAGTTCATGAGAAAGTAGCACTGAAATAATGCAAAGAGTGGGAAACTAAACGGCACAATAAGATTTCAGATGGGTACCACGGGTCTACATGTACAACAACACTATTGGCCCTGTTATGATGCTAGTAATATGCATGATATGAGAAGTCAATTGTATACACAATTGAAATTGAAATCAACAAAGCTATTTATAAGAGCAAACCTGTTAAAGAAACATGCGTAAACATACCTATTGTGCCATTGGAGTTTCCATTGGATAGTTCTATTTAAAAATAAGTTTGTATGAGTAAATACAATGATACAAGAGCAAAGCAGTATGCATGATAGCAATGGAATCTTAAATGAGAACAATTGTTCTTCAGGTTTAAGCACTTGTTCTACATGAACAGAGTACAGTAAGACGCAATCATATAGTACTTAAAATAAAATGAGTTCATAGACCTTACCACATTCTTGGTTCGGGACCAGTAAAGAACAAGGCGTTCCCAGTCATCGTCTATTAAATGTTTCTCAGGAGAATGTAAGGGAATTTGATGAGTTTCTTTGCCAGTGAAGTACGTCTTCTTCAGGTAATTCACATACTTCTGCCGAGCATTCTTGAAGATAGCACAGGTTACCTCATCCTGAGTTTCCAAATCGGTCCTTCTCTATAGAGAAAAATGAGAAAATTTGTTGTATTATAACCATTATGGAGGTAGAATGTATGGGACAAAGCAAAGTAATTGCCATGAATAACATTACTTACACATAACTCCTTGACAAACACCTGCAACTGGCATTTTCCTTCATCTTCAGTATAATATTTCCATGATGGGAAGATACGCACATAGGATTTAACAACATCAAATGTGATAGATGCTAAACTATGAATGGCTAGTTGTGCTTCCTCCATAGGAATAGGTGTACTAACTGGTGGAGTTGGGGTTCGCCAGGGTAGTACTGGCGCTTTGGGCACTGGAGCTGCCTTACTAACTGCTCTTGTTTGGGAGCTCTGTGGTGGAGATGGTGTTGTGTCAACAGGAACTGGGTTACTATCTGTTGGGGTTGGGGTTAGATTGGGTGAAGCTGGTTCTCTGTCCATCGCAGGAGGGGTAAAATCTGCGAGAGTCTGGGTTATGTGTGGTAGGGCTGGTTATCGTGCATTTACAACTGGGGTGCTATCTCCACCAAGAGGTAGCAATGTTTTATTTGAAGACCGTGTTTTTATTCCGCTAGATACTACCATCACCCACTCCAATTCAAATGACTGATAAACATGAAACATAATTGAATGTACAGACATTGTATAAGAGACAGATGCAATAGATAGTGTGGAAAAAAGAGGGCATTAAATAATTGACATGTATATTGTTTAACTAAAACGGACAGCATGACATAATTTCACATATATGATGTCTATCTAAACTGGATAGCATATCATAACATAATTCAAAGATATGATGACTAACTAAACAGGATCACATGATGTAATTCACATACATGTTATCTAAGTAACCAGGATCGCATGATTTAATTCACATATGTGATTTATATGCTAAGTGGAGGGCATTCACATATATGATGTCTGAACTAAGAACATGGTGTTGAATATTGTGTATATGATGTCTAAACTATGCAATGCAAGACACCATATGCATGATATGAGCAGTAGAACCATGCCAAGTTAGAGCATACACCTCGGTGGGGGAATACGACTGGTCATCTGTCTCTGAATCCATCTCTGAGGAGCTATCGGGACCTAGCAAGAGATCTGCTTCGACAGGTAGCACTGTCTGCTATGAAGGGCTTGTTTTCACTCCAGATTTTTCCATCACCCACTCAAATGGCTGATTCACAGGAAGACTAGTTTAATTTACAAACATTGTTGACAAATGGAAATTCAATGAAGAAAAGGATGGGCTAGATATCATTCAAATATATGATGCCTAGTTAAATAGGATGGCATTGCACATTTCACATATATTATGGCTGGCTAAAAGACATGAGACTGCATAATCGAGGCAACAATGATATTGAAACTAAAAGGTGGCATTACAGAACATGTCTAAACTAAGCAGATGACATATATGATGTCCACTGCAAGGCAACATATGCATGATATGACTAACATCATCATGCCAAGTTAGAGCAAACACCTTGGGGGGTAAATAGGAGTGGTCAGCTGCGTCTGAATCCACCTCAGAACAGATATCTTCTTCTAGATTACAATCTGGAGAGGGGGGAGGGTTTGCGACTGAACCCACCATAGAGCTATGTCTGCATGACATTGTATTGTCGGGCAAAACTCTTCTATTTTTCTCTACATGTTCAGCATGACTGTGTACAATATATGTCATGCATAGAAAAAATAGATTATGTAAGGAGAGCATGCAGAAATCTAGACTAATGGTAACAACCAGTGGATGGATCCAAAAGTAATGATAGCAGGCTGATGATTGCTTTAATTTAAGAAAAAAAATAGATGATGATTGCTTTACTATTTGTTTCCCACCCAAGATGAACACATAGGCATACCCTAGGTGAACCAGATATTAGACATATATACTATTCATTGCTGCCTCAATATGTGCCCCACAGCTAATTTAGAACTCAAGTTTGAACATCAATTTGGACCTGACTTGGAGTCTAAGAGGTGAACAGGACAATAAAGTAGCAGGTAGTATTACGCAATGCATAACATAAGTAGAAACAAAAGAGTGCGACCTCTCTTGTTGACCCGTGTACTCCTCAGGTTCATCTACTGAGTCGATGATGGTGATGCTGTTGCGGTGGGTGTCGGTGTCAAAATTGGCAGATCTCGGGTAGGGGGTCCCAAACTATGCGTCTGAGGTTGATGGTAACAGGAGACAAGGGACACAAAGTTTTACCCAGGTTCGGGCCCTCACGATGGAGGTAATACCCTATGTCCTGCTTGATTAATATTGAAGAGTTGATCTACCACGAGATCGTAATGGCTAAAACCCAAGAAGTCTAACCTATATGATTATGATTGTGCTTTTCTCAACGGACTAAACCCTCCAGTTTATATCGACAAGGAGGAGACTAGGGTTGTACAAAGTCGGTTACAGAGAAAGTAATTTTCATATCCGAACGCCAAGCTTGCCATCCACGCCAAGGAGAGTCCCATCCAAACACGGGTGAGAGAATCTTTAGTCTTGTATCTTCATGGCCCAACAGTCCGGCCCATGCCCAACATGATGGACGCCCGAGGACCCCTTAGTCCAGGACTCCCTCAGTGGGTGCCGGCAGCAGGGAAGGAGATCTGAGGCAGTGAAAGACGGTTAGGAGTCGTGATGTCTGGTTTGGTGGATGCTTCTATCGATAGAGTAGCTTAGGTGAGGTGGACGACATAGCGGTAGGAGCAGGACAAACCACACAAAGTTTTCTTCGACACCTACCTATAACTGAAGTAATTATGTAAGGGCTCATTTGGCTTGGATGATTCTAAAAACGCAGTGATAGGAGGAAAAACACCGGAATAGGATAGGAATGCACATGGGAAACAAAGCATTTGTGAACACATGATTTCTGTCAACTTGGGTGTTTGGTTCACAGGAAAAGGAGGAGCAAAGGAATGCAAAGAAACATGGCCAAAATAAAGTGAAACCATATGAAAGCGTGTACAGTTAGAATGTTATTCTGCCACTAATGCACTTGGTCTTGTTTTCATGCATAGGATTTTGAAAAGTAGGTCCAGGTGGATGTTTTGCTCCATTGCTTTGAACAAAATGCATGAATAATTGAATAGTAGAGCGCCATAGAAAAATTTCCTATTGCTATGTTTTTCCGTAGAACCACAATAGCCCTAATGGATCGACACGAATGTAGAGTAATAAGTGATGCGACAAGTGTACAACCTCTTTGCCGTAGCCGTGTCGACCTCAGCATCATTGGGTTGGTCACTGAAGAAGTTGAGGCAGAGGTGGCCGTCGAAAGTGTGGAGGAAGATCTGAGGAATCTGTAGACGGCGTCCATGGCACTGCTCTGTTGTGATGGATCGTTTCGTCCTTAGAGCAGCTCCGATGAGCCGTAAGATGTCAAGGCTGAAGCAGCACAAGACAGACATCGTTAATCTCAAGTGGAATTCTAATAGCATCTCCAATAGATGATGTAAAATGCATTACCAAAAAGTGATAGATGTAAAATTTACATCACCAAAAAGCACCTGACTACAACAGATGAGGTAAAAACTGTTGACTCTAAACTTAACTGTCAAAACTGAAATTTACTATGGAATCTGATTGTTACTGTCGAAACTGAATGCAATGGTAGCAGAGACACACTTCACATGGGATAGTTTAGGGAGGGCCTGCAGTTCATCTTCAACCTGCACCCCCTTGAGCCGCCAGCCACCACCGGTCCAACCCCGCGCCGCCTAACCGCCCCGAAACAACTACCCACCGCCGGTCCGCCGCCGCCTCGCCGCCCTGAAACAACTCCTCATCGCCGGTCCGCCGCCGCCTCGCCGCCCCGAAACAACTCCCCACCATCAGTCCGCCACCGCCCCGGCCAGCCCTCTAGCCCCCCCTCCCCCCCCCATCACGCGTCAAGCTTTTTCTCCGGAGATCCCTGTCAGTGTTCTGGGAACGGGGGTCCCCAGACTTGCCTGCATGCGGCCCGCGGCATGGCTCCGCAAGCGGCCCTGTACGGCCCACCTTTACCAGCAAACACTCAAGACCCTCGTGAGGGGCCAAGCCTCGTGAGGCGGACGACACAAGACCTCATCAGGGGCGGCCTCACCAGGCTGGCTCGCGAGGGGCATAGAGATCAAGGCAAGGGACACCTCGCGAGGTTCCTATAACGCAATCCATGACGACTGGAGCCAGGCGGGCGCCAGCGCGCACAGTGTCCTCATTTCCTCTTTGGTGCTAAAGAGGCAAGCGCGGGTGAGGAGTCCCGACGCATCAGGCAAGGGTTTCCATATTGGTGTAACAAGACCAAGACCAGCAGGACAGCAGGATGGATGTCATAGTGGAGCCCAAGACGGCGTCACCACCAGAGCCTTTGGCAGGCGAAGACTACTTTTGTCAGGATAGCTTGTACTAGTTGTCCCCCTTCAAACTGGCCATTGTGGGATCCCTTCCCGCCTAATATTTGGGAAGAGGACCCGAGCCTCTATATATAGGACTAGCCACCACTGTAGGGAGGCAACTGACAACGGATCTGTCACATCCTAGCTAGTCATGCATTAGAGTGTTGCATCATGTCTACCTTTCATCAGAAACTTGAATTGGGGAAGACAGAACCACCAGCACCCCCTCTGGAATCAACTAAGGTTTACTAAAAATATTTTCAATGAACCTGAAATGCCCTTCTAAAAAGTTCACTCTCTTTGTCTTGGGTTAGAACCTCTGGCAAAATTGGTGCACATTTTTCTAGGTCAACAGAAGGTAATTGAATTAAATCATATGTAATTTGCATTTGGGCATTTGAATGCTAGTAAATATTTTAAATGCTCAAATAATTCTGAAGATAAGTGTGGGATGTTGGAAATATTCTAAACAGAGCCTCTAATTATTTTCAGGATTTTTAGAAGTGCCTAGCTATTTTTAATAAAGCCATAAACCTACAGAAAAATAGAAAATAGAAATTAAAAGAGACGGAGAGAACTTACCTGGCCGCAGCCCATCAGCCGGCCCACCTGGCGGCCCAGCGCTGTGCTGGCCCTTGCCAGCCAGCTGCTTCGTCCCCGCCAGGCAGGCGGAGATCTGACACCAGCGAGCGCGAGCTCGCCACGGCACCAGCAGCTTGCCGCTTCGCGCGCCTGGACGCTGGATAGGCTCCACGTCGCCGCCCCGACCTCGTGGACACCTCACTCGCCCCCCTGCCTCTCTCCCTCGCTCTCCCGCACCATGGCCGATGCACCTGCCACCGCACCGCCGTCGTAGTCAGGCCCTCCATCGTCCCCGCGCCGAGCCACCGTGTCCAGAAGCTCCGCCGCCCTCCACTCCTTCAAGCAAGCCGAGCCCCGAGCGCTCTCTTGCCCCGCAGCCTCTGCAAAAACCTCGCCCGACTCCGCAATCGCCGGAGATCCTCTTCGTCGTCGCCACCGCATTAGCTCGTCCCCGACAGTGCCGTCCATTCCTACGTGACCGCCGTGAGCTCAGCTACCTGCCCATCCTCTCCGTTAGCTTTCTCGTGCACCATAGCAATTGCAAGAAGCTTCACCGCACGCGCCACCGCCGAGCTCATCGGCGACGTGTCTCCGGCCAACCACCGGCCACACCACCGTGTCCAACACACTCACGTCACCCCCAGGAGGCCGTAGCACCCCTCCGTGCCCCCTGCCGTGCCTCATAACACCGTTTCCATGCACGCCCGAACTCCGGGCGTCGCCTGGCTCGATGCCGGCGTCATCTCCGGCCACCCCCGCACACACCGCTTGCTCCACTCAGCGCGCGAGTTCAACAGCAACACGTAGATGCCCTCCGCCGGCCATTTGGTCGCCGGAGGAGGAATCCCGACGCCCTCCGCCGCATCTGTCCTCGCCGGCAGCTTAACGCCGGCGGGTTTGACCCGTTGACCTTGACTGGGTGGGCCCAGGTTGACTCCCCTGAGTCTATGACAAGTGGGCCCCCCTCTGCTAATTAACCCAGATTAGTTTTAACTAAATTTAGTTAGTTTAAATAACTGCTGACATGCGGGACCCACTGGTCAGGTTGACCTGGACGTCCCCGTTGACCACTGACGTCACCCTGATGCACTGCTGATGCAATAACTAATTTCTGGATTTATTTTTATATAGAGAATTACTGAAATTGTTGCAAACTTTAAAAAATAATAGAAATTAATCTGTAACTCCAAATGAAAAGATTTATATATGAATTTTGATCAGAAAAATTCAATCTATCCATTGGTAATGGTTTCATGCATGACAAAACAAGTTAACCTTCCTGTTTAAGCAAAATAAGATAATGCACTAATATGGCTATGTTAAATGAAGTAACATTTGAATCTTTGATTCAAATGGGTTCATTCCTTTCTGTTTTAGCTTGCATTAGGCCAAGACACATTCATTTTTCCATGTCATAGCATGCATCATATTGTTGCATATTTTCATGTTTTGATTATGTTCGGCGTGTCTTGCGTGGTAGGTTCTGCCTCCGAGGATAACTCCGAATATCCGTCTGAAGGGCAGTACCCTACTACCACTACATCAGGCAAGAAGCCCCATTGATCATATCGATACAATCCCATGTTCTCGCCTCGGCTATCATTTACTGCACTAAGACAACAACGTTTCAAACTGTTGTGTGCTACGGTAGTTGAACCCTTATCCTCTGCATGACTTGTCATTGCCACAGTAACTAGATGAAACCCACTAGCATGTGTAGGACTTGATTGAGCCATGTATGTGTTTCCTACCTTGCTATGCCTGCTATGCTTAGAGTTGTGTCAGGTCTGGTTCATCTGGGTGATGAGCTAGAGTGAAATGATTATGTCAATAATGTGAGGGATGTGTTGAACATGTTTTGGTAAAGGCATCGATGAGAGGCCATGTAGGAGTACATGCTGGGTTGATTCATTGAGGCCGTCCATAAGAACTGAGATATGTATGCGTGATTTAAGATTCAGCTACTACCACACATTGGGCCCAGAAATATGACCCCGCTCGACTTACTGACCCCTCTCGTCCTCTGTCCAGGAGTTGCAACTAGTTTCTAGTGGTTGTAGGTTATGTGTTGGCGGCCGTGCGTAGCGCTGACCCTAGGGGTGGGCTATGATGCGGTAGATACACCATGGCACGGTGTACCGAGTCGCCCGTTTGGTGTCTCGAGAACCCTGCACACATCATTTGGGGCCGTTGAGGACACCCCAGCTGGAATTCCTTGCGGATGGAACCTGAATAGGCGATAAACCTGGACTAGAGACTTGTGCGGTTAGTCAGGTCGTGGTTTACACCCACGTCGGTTTTCGCTTGAAGTCTGCCGAGCACATGTCGTGTGCAGACGCTAAGTGGTGGAAACATGTGTGATGAAGTACACCCCTGCAGGGTATAAAACTATTCAAATAGCCGCGTCCGCGGTAAAGGACTACTTGGTTGCCTATATAGTTCATAGACAAGTTAATGGATACTACTAAAAGACTCAAGATAAGTGTGAGTACCGAGGATGGCCCTCTCGTAGGATGACGAGGGAGGATCCCCGGTGGAGTATTGTGTTGGTGATTAGTGGACTCGTGTGCGAAAACTATTTTACTAGTGGTGTCCCGTACGATAGCTTAGCCAAGAGTCAAAGCTGGCTTGCTGCAATAACTCCACCACCTTCTTGAGAATGAGCATGTATAGTAGGTTCTGATGTAAGACTTGTTGAGTACCTTTGTACTCATGTTTGCTTAATTACTGTTTGCTTAATTACTGTAGATCTCGATGTCGATGAGTGACTTGCCACCCAGGTGGTGATCGTGGCCACGGAGGGCCCTATGTAGATAGACAGGCTTCGAGAAGCCTTCTTTCTTTCTAGTGTCTGTACTTAGACTATTTGCTTCCGCATGTGCTTGTATGCTTGTATGACTTGAGTGTCGGGTCATGTGACCCCTACCTGTATGAACTTGTTATGTATGGATCTCTGGAGCCTTTATATAAAGTACTTGAGTTGTAGAGTTTTGTTGTGATGCCATGTTGTATTTGCACATATCGAGCATATTGTGTGTATGATTGAAATGCTTGGTATGTGTGGGATCCGACAATCTAGTTGTTTATCCATGGCAGCATTTCTTATGGGGAAATGTAGTCTAGTGTTCCTCGAGCCATAGTAGTCTGCTACAGCCCGATTCACCGGAGTCCTGCTAGCCCAGCACTACTGCTCAGGACAATTGACTGGCCGGCATGTGTTTCACTTCGTTCCTATGTGTGTCCCTTCGGGGAAATGTCACGCGGTGACATCCGGAGTCCTGCCTAGCCTGCTACAGCCCGGGTTCGCCGGAGTCCTGTTAGCCCAGTGCTACAGCCCGGATTCACTCGCTGATGACCGACATGCTCGATGTGATTCATGTATGTCTGTCTCCATAGGTCTGTGCCACTTTGGGTTCATGACTAGCCATGTCGGCCCTGGTTCTCCGTCATATGGATGCTAGCGACACTATCATATACGTGAGCCAAAAGGCGCAAACGGTCCCGGGCCATGGTAAGGCGACAGCCGTGGGGATACCATGCGTGAGGCCGCAATGTGATATGAGGTGTTACCGGCTAGATCGATGTGACTTGGAATCGGGGCCCTGACAGCGTTGACATCAGAGCCGGACTGCCTATAGGTTCGTTGAGCCAAACTGGTCGATGTCGAGTCTAGAAATGCTTTAGTTATATGTAGGGGAATTGATTGTGGGAGGGAATGTAAGGCTCTTTTACTCCTTTACCTTATGCCCTCTGATCTATGTCATTCACTTCTCTTTCTACGTGGGTTAAGGACTAGGCTCTCTTCTTCTGTCAGGTTCAGGTGTTACTAATCCGTAGTAGCTTATAGGATTGTTGTTACAAGCCTCAGTACAGTTTCTACTACTTTTAGTATGTTGCCAGTTGAATCAGAACCCTGATGTGATGTTGTTGTGTGGTATTGCAAACTGTTGTGGATATCTCAAATCTTTTTCTGAGCATTTAGAGCCATTATGCTGTCCAATTTTCCCTAGAAATTCTAATGTATTTGCATTGTGGTTGTGCTTTCAGATGGCCACTCATGCTCAAAACCAAGTGGTTCACCTGACCCGGTGCCTCGATGTGCCCGGTCATACTGCTATGTTAGTCCAGGTAATGATCGAGACGGGTTACCATTGGTATCCCGAATACACTGTCGAAGAGCAATTCCGAGACTTTAATCAAAGCCAATATTTCTGCACCGTCAGGATATTTCCTTCTTATCCTGGATCTACCGAGCCCCTCCACTGTTCCTATGGACTCGAGGTTACTGTTGAGATGGCCGTGCAGGATGCTGCCTATTCCATGATGACCATCATGCGAGTCCGGACTGGCCTGCTTCCGAACACTGACTTCCGTTATATGCCAGCTTCACTCCTGGGAGCGCAAGGGTATCTCCAGGCTATCTATGCTGACTCCACATGTGAGGACTCACTAACTCACACCACTGCCGAGATGCTCGAGGATATGGACCGAGAGAATCGGGCCTTGAGACTGGAGCTTTCCAACACCCGTGCTGATCATTGGGCCACTTTGACTCGGTTTGCACCTGCTGTGCAACCTGGATGTATGGATACAAGGGATCTGTATCCTGTGAGATCGGCTCTGCCAGACATGGTGGATTGGCGTGATGTGGGAGGCATCACCCCACCCCGTGGTCCCCGCGGGCCACCATTTGTTGGTCCAAGACCACATCCTAGCCCCTATGGTCCACAAGCTCCTCAGGACCGTCTGTTCCTGGATGATCACGTTGAACTTCCAGGCTATGGAGGTGACTTCTATGAGGACTACTACGGAGCTGTCTGAGTTAGTAGTAGTATCACTAGTATTGTAATAGTTGTATCTCCACTGTCCTGCGTGACTTGTGGAATATGACTTAGTGTGTAATCAATTCCGGAGGTGTAGAAAAATAATGTATAGGAGCTTGGAATGCCTCCGATGAGATGTAACGTATTTCATCATAGTTGTATTGTAGCCTGGGCTTGTACTAAACTATGTATGGTGTGTATGACCGTTGGTATATATATGGCAGTTCTATATTACCATGTCATACGGATGAACATCTCTGCATTCTGTGTTATACATTACATTCTGCACTTCCTTGCTAAGTTGTGCCATCCTTATCTAAACCGTTGTCTTGTTTTCTCCTAGGATGGTCAACATCCGCAGCAACCCTGCTGCCCCAGAGCAGGGGGAAGCCAGTGCAGTTAGGGGTGAAAATCTGCCTCACCCGCCTTCTCTGGCTGAAGTGATGCTGGAGGCGGAAAGAAACAAGCGTGAGACTAACCGCTTGCTGGAGCGGATTGAGAAGAACACTGCACGCCATCAGCGAAATGACTTGGTGTCAATCAATGACTTCATCAAGTTGTACCCACCAAAGTTTAACCATTCCGTTGAGCCCCTCGACGCGGATGACTGGCTTTGCAGCATCACCCACAAGCTACGTTCTTCCAACGTAGCCGAAGCTGATAAGGTTACTTATGTTGCCTATCACCTCGAAGGCCCTGCTAGCCTTTGGTGGGAAAATTTTGAAGCTATGCGCCCGGTCGGCCAAATCACTACTTGGGCTGAATTTAGTGAGGCTTTCCGTGAGCATCACATCCCGGAAGGTCTCATAGATCGCAAGAGGGAAGAGTCCTGCAATTTCACCCAAGGAAGACTGACTGTGGATGCATAGAGTCGTGAATTTGGGAATCTGGCACAATATGCTCCTGAAGAGGTATCCACCGAAGCTAAGAAGCAGGCAAGGTTCCGCAAGGGACTTAGCCCTGAGCTTCGCCGCGATCTTCGTCTGCACGAGTGCACCTCCTTTCGAAAGTTGGTCAATAAAGCCATCAGTGCTGAGACAGGCCAGTCTGACTATGATGCTTCACGCAAGCACTCTCGTGATTTTGGCTCTTCATCCAGCTCTAGATCTCAGAAGCGCCGGGTTTGGATTCCAAGCACGGCACTGCCACCCAGGTTCATTCCGAGGCCATCCTTTGAGGCGCCTTGTCCGAACCAGCAGTTTGCACCGCCCAAGCCCTATGGTGGCCCCGCTGCTAATGCTGCTCCACGCCCCAATGTTGTGACATGTTTCAAGTGTGGAGAGCCGGGTCACTATAGTCGAGAGTGTCCCCAGAACAACAACCCCAATCAGTCTGGAAAATCCGTTGGGCATGGTAAGCCAGCGGGAAAGGCATTCTACGCCAAGCTGGTCACCACTGCACATGGCCATGTCAACTATGTCTCAGCCGAGGAGGCTCATGAGGATCCTAACGTCGTCCTCGGTACGCTCCTTGTTAATTGCCATCCGGCATCTGTTCTTTTCGATACTGGAGCATCTCATTCATTCATATCTGAGAGCTATGATTGATTGCATAACACAACATTCTGTGACATGCCCATTTCCATGGTAATTCAAACTCTGGGTTCCAAATGGCAAACTTCTAGAGTAAGCCATGGGAACGAAATTCTTGTTGATAGACTTGTCTTCCTTGCATCCTTAATAGCTCTCAAGTCCTCAGACATAAACATCATCTTGGGTATGGACTGGATGTCAGCTCATTACACTAAAATTGATTGTGCCACTAGAACCATTCAACTTACTCACCCATCGGGCAAGATAGTCAATGTCTTAACTCGAGTGGCCAAGCGCCAGCTTTACTCACTAAATGCCAACCCCCTTCCAGACCTTGAAGATATTCCAATAGTCCGGGACTTTCCGAATGTCTTTACAGAAGAACTGCCAGGTGTTCCACCTGATAGGGATGTCGAGTTTGTGATAGACCTTGTTCCAGGAACCATTCCAATTTCTAGAAGACCCTATAAGATGGCACCCTTAGAACTAGCCGAGCTTAAGAACCAACTCGATGAGTCCTTGAAAAAGGGTTTCATCCGTCCTAGTTCCTCTCCTTGGGCTTGCCCCGTCCTCTTCGTCAAAAAGAAGGATGGAACGGATCGGATGGTTGTAGATTACTGACCTGTCAACTTGGTCACTATCAAGAACAAGTATCCGCTTCCCAGGATCAACGATCTGTATGACCAGCTCACTGGATCCTCAGTCTTTTCCAAGATGGATTTGAGGTTGGACTACCATCAAATCAAAATCAGAAACGGGGACATTCCCAAAACGGCCATTGTTACTCGTTATGGCCAATACGAGTACATCATTATGTCCTTTGGTCTAACCAATGCCCCAGCCACCTTCTCTCGGTTAATGAACTCGGTCTTCATGGAGTATTTGGATAAATTCGTCGTAGTATACCTCGATGACATACTCATCTACTCCAAGCATGAAGAGGAACATGCCGCACATCTAAGGCTGCTATTGACGAAACTTCGAGAGCATAGCCTTTATGCCAAATTCTCCAAGTTTGAATTTTGGTTGCCAGAAGTGACCTATCTAGGCCAAGTAATCTCTAGTAAGGGTATTGCTGTCAATCCCGAGCGAGTTCAAGCCGTCCTTGATTGGACTCCACCTGAGACGGTCAACCAAGTTCGGAGCTTCCTTGGCTTAGCGAGCTATTGCCGCCGCTTCGTCGAGAATTTCTCCAAGGTTGCTAAACCTCTAACTGAACTCCTCAAGAAAGATAAAAAGTTCGAGTGGATCCACAGTGCGAGTTCAGCTTTTAGGAACTGAAAAGACGCTTGACATCTGCTCCCGTACTGGTACCACCAGATTTCTCCAAGGACTTTATTATCTATTGCAACGCCTCGCGACAAGGACTAGGTTGCATACTCATGCAAGATCGTCAGGTAATTGCCTATGCTTCACGGCAATTACACCCACATGAGGAAAATTATCCCACACATGATCTAGAGCTTGCAGCTGTAGTCCTCGGTAATCGTTGTGAGATCTTCACCGATCACCAAAGTTTGAAATATATCTTCACCCAACCGGATTTGAATCTTAGGCAACGATGTTGGGTTGAGTTGATCTCGGATTACGACTTAGGAATAACTTACACCCCGGGCAAAGCCAATGTCATGGCTGATGCGCTAAGTCGTAAATCTTATTGTAACAACCTGATGTTACAACAAAGTGAACCACTTCTCCATGAGGAATTTCGTAAGCTTAATCTTTACATTGTTCCTCGAGGATTCCTATCCACCCTGGTGGCGATGCCTAACCTTATGGATCAAATCATAACTGCCCAGAAACATGATAAGGGCATATCCCGGATTAAGGAAAACATCGCTAGCGGAGTTGCTAAATGTTTTTCCATGGATGAGCGAGGTGTTGTCTTCTTCGAGAACTGCTTGGTGGTTCCCAAGAAACAACATTTACGCCAGTTGATTCTTAAGGAGCTCATGAATCCCCTCTCACCATTCATCCCGGTAGTACCAAAATGTATCAAGACCTACGCCAGAGGTTTTGGTGGACTAGGATGAAGAGAGAAATTGCTCAATACATTGATGGCTGTGACGTCTGTCGTCATGTTAAAGCAGAGCATCAATGGCCTACTAGCACCCTTCAACCATTGGCTATTCCTGAGTGGAAATGGGATAAAATCAGTATGGATTTCATTACTAGGTTTCCCAGGACTAAGAGGGGGAATAATGCCATCTTCGTCGTGATTGACCGTCTTTCCAAAGTATCCCATTTCCTACCTGTTCGTGAGAGTATCACCGCTAGCCAGCTAGCTGATTTATACATCTCCCGAATAATGTCTCTTCATGGTGTCCCATTGGAAATTAACTCAGACCGTGGGAGTCTCTTCACCTCTCGATTTTGGGAAAGTTTCCAAAATGCTATGGGAACTCGTCTCTCTTTTAGCACCGCCTTCCATCCTCAATCAAGTGGTCAAGTAGAGTGAGTCAATCAAATTCTGGAAGATCTGCTCCGAGCTTCTGTCATCTCATTCGGAATGGGTTGGGAGAAATGCCTTCCATTCGCGGAGTTTGCTTATAACAATAGTTATCAAGCTAGCTTGGGCAAAGCTCCTTTCAAAGTTCTTATGGACGAAAATGTCGAACGCCTCTTAACTGGTTAGAAACCGGGGAAAGACAACTCTTTCGCCCGGATATGATCCAGGAAGCAGAAGAGCAGGTTCGCGTTATTCGTGAGAAATTGAAAACAGCCCAATCTCGCCAAAAGAGTCAATATGACCGCAAGCATAAGCCTATGTCTTATGAAGTTGGCGAGAAGGCTTACCTTCGGGTTACACCTTTAAAGGGAACCCATCGATTCGGTATCAAGGGCAAGTTGGCTCCTCGTTACATTGGACCCTTTCGCATTCTTGCCAAACGAGGAGAAGTTGCCTACCAATTGGAACTACCTTCACATCTTTCTAGAGTTCACGATGTCTTCCATGTTTCTCAACTCAGGCGTTGCTTTGCGGATCCTATCCGTGGAGTGGACCACGAAACGCTTGATCTACAAGATAACCTATCATATCGGGAATATCCCGTTCGTATCCTTTATCAAGCCGAGCGTACCACTCGACGCCATAATATCAAGTTTCTCAAGGTTCAATGGTCACACCATTCCGAGCAAGAAGCTACATGGGAAAGGGAGGATCATCTTCGACTCGAGTACCCCACCTTCTTCCCGGCGGATTCTAAATCTCGGGACAAGATTCGTTTGGGTGGGGTTGAGTTGTCACATCCTAGCTAGTCATGAATTAGAGTGTTGCATCATGTCTACCTTTCATCAGAAACTTGAATTGGGGAAGACAGAACCCCCAGCACCCCCTCTGGAATCAACTAAGGTTTACTAAAAATATTTTCAATGAACCTGAAATGCCCTTCTAAAAAGGTCACTCTCTTTGTCTTGGGTTAGAACCTCTGGCAAAATTGGTGCACATTTTTCTAGGTCAACAGAAGGTCATTTAATTAAATCATATGTAATTTGCATTTGGGAATTTGAATGCCAGTAAATATTTTAAATGCTCAAATCATTCTGAAGATAAGTGTGGGCTGTTGGAAATATTCTAAACAAAGCCTCTGATTATTTTCAGGATTTTTAGAAGTGCCTAGCTATTTTTAATAAAGCCACAAACCTACAGAAAAATAGAAAACAGAAATTAAAAGAGAGGGAGAGAACTTACCTGGCCGCAGCCCATCAGCCGGCCCACCAAGCGGCCCAACGCTGTGCTGGCCCATGCCAGCCAGCTGCTTCGTCCCCGCCAGGTAGGCAGAGAGCTGACGCCGGCGAGCGCGAGCTCGCCACGGCGCAAGCAGCTTGCCGCTTCGCGCGCCTGGACGCTGGATAGGCTCCACGTCGCCGCCCCGACCTCGTGGACACCTCACTCGCCCCCCTGCCTCTCTCCCTCGCTCTCCCGCACCATGGCCAACGCAGCTGCCGCCGCACCGGTGCCGTAATCGCGCCCTCCATCGTCCCCGCGCCGAGCCACCGTGTCCACAAGCTCCGCCGCCCTCCACTCCTTCGAGCAAGCCGAGCCCCGAGCGCTCGCTTGCCCCGCGGCCTCTGCAACAACCTCGCCCGACTCCGCCATCATCGGAGATCCTCTTTGTCGTCTCCACCGCATCAGCTCATCCCTAGCCGCGCCATCCATTCCTACGTGACCGCCGTGAGCTCAGCTACCTCCCCATCCTCTCCGTTTGCTTTCTCGTGCACCGTAGAACCTGCACGAAGCTTCACCGCACGCGCCACCACCAAGCTCGTCGCCGACGTGTCTCCGGCCAACAACCGGCCACCCCATCGTGTCCAACACACTCACTGCACCCCCAGGAGGCCGTAGCACCCCTTTGCGCCCCCTGCCGTGCCTCATAACGCCATTTTCGTGCACGCTCGAACTCTGGCCGCCGCCTAGCTCGACGCCGGCATCATCTCCGGCCACCCCCGCACACACCGCTTGCTCCACTCGGCGCATGAGTTCACCAGCAGCACGTAGATGCCCTCTGCCGGCCATTTGGTCACCGGAGGAGGAACCCCGACGCCCTCCGTCGCGTCTGTCCTCGCCGGCGGCTTAACGCCGGCGGGTTTGACCCGTTGAACTTGACTGGGTGGGCCCTGGTTGACTCCCCTGAGTCTATGACAAGTGTGCCCCTGAGGGAGTCCTGGATTAGGGGGTGTTCGGATGGCCAGACTATACCTTCAGCCGGACTACTGGATTATGAAGATACAAGATTGAAGACTTCGTCCCGTGTCCGGAAAGGGACTTTCCTTGGCGTGGAAGGCAAGCTTGGCGATACGGATATGTAGATCTCCTACCATTGTAACCGACTCTATGTAACCCTAACCCTACCCGGTGTCTATATAAACCAGAGGGTTTTAGTCCGTAGGACAACATACACATCGACAATCTTACCATAGGCTAGCTTCTAGGGTTTAGCCTCCTCGATCTCGTGGTAGATCTACTCTTGTACTACCCATATCATCAATATTAATCAAGCAGGACGTAGGGTTTTACCTCCATCGAGAGGGCCCGAACCTGGGTAAAACTTCGTGTCCCTTGCCTCCTGTTACCAGCCGGCCTAGACGCACAGTTCAGGACCCCCTACCCGAGATCCGCCGGTTTTGACAGCGACATTGGTGCTTTCATTGAGAGTTCCTCTGTGTCGTCGCCATCAGGAAGGATGCCTCGCCCCGTCTTTAAAGACGGCACCATTGCTAAGGGTACTTTGGCTGTCGGCCAAACCCTCCGGTTAGGTGGCTTTCTTATGACCGCCTGTTCGGCTTCTGCGCCAACGATGACCTCTCGAGCCATCGAAAACAATCTTCATGTCAACTCGGAACTCGCCGAGCAGTTAGATCCAATAGAGCTTTCCTCCATAAACGAGCTCTTGGATCGCTTCGCCGCCCTAGGAGTCGCTACGGATTACGACCAGATTGGGCCTAAAGCCGATCTGAGAGAGATTAACTCTCCCCAAGTCACCCATCACGTTGCCGTGGTAGAGGGACAGTGCGGCGACCCTTCATCTATCTTAAGGACTCGCTACATCCGGATTCCCGATCCCTCCAAGCCGGATACCCGTGGAGGGGAGGATATCACTCAAGACCTGAACTTAGAGTCAGGCGACGGGCTGGATTCATTAGACAACATCCAGGAATCCAAATTTTCGAGTTCAGAAATTCCTCGGCCTCTGAGCCTTAGATGGGGTGAGGCTTCGGATTTAATTCCACCCACCCACCCCAACATAAGCGATCTGTCCAAAATCAGGCAAGAACCCAATGAAACAGTTCATCATTACTGGGCCAGATTCCTCCTGGTTAAGAACAGGCTAAGGGACTGCCGCGAGGAAGACGCAATCTCAATCTTCTGCAATAATTGCACGGACAAGGGAATACTCAACGCCATAAGTCGCCGTGATATTACACGCTTCGCTGACTTGGCGTCCATTGTACGAAAGTACTACGCGATGGAAAGCACCTGGAAAACCGAAATAAAATTTTGGGACAATCCGACCCTGAATACAAACCCAGTCCGAAATAAAAGGGTGCATCATCACCAGTCACCCGGGTCAAGCACTAAAAAGAAAAAACCCTCTACAGGTCATGGAACCGTACTGGAAGGGTGGCTTAATGGACCCTGTAAAATTCACAGTACAGAGGACGCCACACCAACTCACAACCTCAAAGCATGTTGGATACTCTGGCAGGTGGCCAAAATTGGCGAAAATCTCCTAATTCCGGAGGCCACAGAAAGCCACCCCAGAGACACCAATACAGTATTAACAGTCTTCGAGACATTCACATCAAATAATATGCGAAAAAGGACACTCCGCAGCCTTGTCAAAGTCTACCAAGTAGCAACAATAAACCCATGGAGTGACTCGGCTATTACATTTAACGCCAGTGATGAACCTAAATTCTGAACAGCCCAAGCACCAGCCGCATTGGTCCTCAGTCCAATAGTGGACGACTTTCGTCTTAGCAAGGTACTCATGGACGGCGGCAGCGGATTGAACCTCATTTACGAGGAGACTCTTCAAAAAATGGAAATAGACTGGAACCGCATTGAGCGAAGCAGCACAACCTTTTGAGGAATAATCCCTAGTCGGGAAGCACGCTGTACAGGAAAAATCACACTAGATGTGCTGTTAGGCACGCCGGATAATTATAGGTCCGAAGAGGTCACGTTCCAGGTGGCTCCGTTCAGCAGCGGCTATCACGCTCTGCTAGGGCGGGAAGCGTTTACAATATTCCAAGCAATACCCCATTATGGGTACATGAAGCTCAAGATGCCCGGGCCTAATGGGATCATCACTCACGCTAGTGATCCGGACATAGCACTCCGCGCCGACAACAAGACAACCGCACTGGCCCTCGAGGCACTATCCGAAGCCCTAGCGGCTGAGGAGCTGACTGCGCTGCGCTCTACGGTGAATAGGGACAATGTGGTACTCGACAAAAGATCCAAGTCCACCCCCTTTAAATCGGCGGACGAAATAGTCAAATTCCAAGTCCATCCAACGGACCCCAATAAAACAGCTTCCATCGGGCAACAGTTAAACCCTGATGTCAACGCCGCATTGCGAGAGTTCCTACGAGAGAACTGGGACATTTTCGCCTGGCACCCTTCAGACATGCCAGGAATCCCACGCAGGCTAGCCGAGCACAGCTTAAATATCCAAACAGGATTCAAACCTGTCAAACAGGCTCTTCGGCGTTTTTCCGAACCTAAGAGACAGGCCATGGGAGAGGAGCTAGCAAAGCTATTGGAGGCCGGATTCATCAGAGATATAAAACATCCGGACTGGCTAGCAAACCTGGTGATGGTACCAAAGAAGGACAAATCCTGGTGCCTGTGTGTTGATTTTAAAGACCTTAACAAGGCTTGCCCAAAGGATCCCTTCCCCCTCCCCTGCATCGATCAAAATATCGACGCTACCGCAGGACACGATTCGTTGTGTTTCCTCGACGCATATTCTAGCTACCATCAAATCGAGATGGCAGAACCAGACCAAGCCGCAACGGCATTTATCACACCATACGGGCCATTCTGCTTCAACATGATGCCCTTCGGGCTCAAAAACGCCGGCGCAACATATCAGCGCATGATTCAGACATGTCTGGCAAGCCAGATCGGCAAAACAGTGGAGGCATATGTAGATGATGTGGTCGTCAAAACAAGACATGTTGAATCTCTAGTAGATAACTTGAGGCTCACATTTGATATCCTCGGAACATACGACATCAAGCTCAACCCGGAAAAATGCGTTTTCGGCGTTCCAGCCGGAAAGCTCTTGGGCTTCATTGTATTTGGTAGAGGAATTGAAGCAAATCCAGCCAAGATCCGAGCTCTGTCGCAACTGGATATCCCAAAGGACCTCAAACAAATACAAAAGTTAACAGGATGCGTGGCGGCTCTAAGCCGCTTTATCTCCCGCTTGGGAGAAAAGGCCCTACCCCTTTACCGCCTCCTTCGGCGCACCGAACACTTCAAATGGACAGACACAGCCACGGCCGGACTCGACGAAACAAAAGCCATACTGGCAACAAACCCAGTCCTGGCCGCGCCAAACATTGGCGAACCAATGCTATTATACATTACAGCAGCACATCAGGTTGTAAGCGTAGTGCTCGTCGTCGAACGAGAAGCGGACGGACACAAATTCCCCCTTCAAAAGCCGGTCTATTATGTGTCCACTGTCCTCACTCCCTGCAAATCACGGTACCCGCATTATCAAAAGATTGCGTACGCGGTATTCATGGCATCCCGGAAGCTACGACACTACTTTCAAGAGTGTTCAATAACAGTAGCCTCGAAAGTACCACTTAACGATATTATAAACAACCGTGACGCAACGGGCCGGATTGCGAAATGGGCCATCGAGCTCCTCCCATTCGACATAACTTATAAGACACGACGAGCCATCAAGTCATAGGTCTTGGCTGACTTCATCGCAGAATGGACGGAGGCCGAACTCCCTAAAGAGTACGGCACATATTCAAATTGGATCATGCATTTCGACGGCTCCAAGATGTTGGACGGACTGGGGGTTGGCGTCGTTTTGACGTCCCCCACAGGAGACACAGTTCAATATGTACTACAGATTATGTACACGGACTCCAACAATGTAGCCGAATATGAGGCCCTTCTACATGGTCTCCGGATGGCAGTATCCATGGGCATCCAACGCCTAGAGGTGCGCGGGGACTCGAACTTGCAATATCCCAAATAAATGGAGACTTTGATGCCAAGGATCCAAAAATGGCAGCTTACCGCAACGCCGTCCTAAAAATGTCAGCTCGGTTCGAGGGGCTTGAATTTCACCATATAGCCCGGGAAAATAATCAAGCGGCAGATGTCCTGGCACGCATCGGCGCAAAACACGATGTAGTCCCCCCCCCCAACATCTTATTGGAAAGGCTATTCATGCCATCCATAGCATGGGAAGGGGAGCCGAACAATAACAGCCGGACCCAGCCGCACTGCCCGACACCGAACATTCTGACACAATCGGAGGCTCTCCCAATGAAATAACACCTTCAGCCCACGTAATAATGGCCGTCATCGCCCCATGGACAGAATCATTCCTCGCCTACCTTACTAGGCAGGAACTCCCCAAGGACCAAAATGAGGCACGCTGCATAGTGCGGCAATCCAAAGCATACAGAGTTCACGAGGGAGAGCTTTATAAGAAAAGCACTACCGGAGTCCTTCAAAGGTGCATCTCCAAAGAGGAGGGGCGGAATCTCCTAGCTGAAATTCATGCCGGACTCGGCGGTCATCACGCTGCAGCCCGGTCCCTTGTAAGCAAGGCCTTTCGTACAGGCTTTTATTGGCCGACGGCCCGGGCAGACGCTCAGGACTTAGTCCAACGATGCACCGGTTGCCAGCTCTTTGCAAACCAAACCCATATGCCACCCACCGCCCTCCAAACCATCCCCATTACTTGGCCCTTCGCGGTCTGGGGGCTTGACATGGTTGGACCCCTTAAAGGCGGAACCCACAAGCAAAAATACTTACTGGTCATGGTGGATAAGTTCACCAAATGGATAGAAGCCAATCCTGTTAAGACGGCCGAATCCGGATCGGTGATAGACTTTATATACGGGGTTGTACACCATTGCGGCGTCCCCCACAGCATCATCACTGATAACGGCACGAACTTCACGGCCGACGAGGTAAAACTCTGGTGCAAAAACATGGGCATCAAGCTCGATTATGCTTCCGTCTATCACCCACAAACTAACGGCAGGTCGAACGTGCAAATGGTCTTATCATGAGAGGCATCAAACCCAGATTAGTGCGGTCCCTCAAGGAATCTAACATGCACTGGGTAGAGGATCTCGACTCCGTACTCTAGGGGCTGCGGACCACACCGAATCGCACCACCGGATACACACCATTCTTTATGGTGTACGACGCAGAGGCGGTTTTGCCTTGCGACATAATTCATGACTCACCTCGAGTGCGCATGTACGAAGAAAGAGAAGCCAAGCTCGATCGGCTGGACAGCTTGGACGCATTGGAGGAGGAGCATGACGTGGCAAAAGCCCGTTCCGCATTCTATCAACAGCAGGCTCGAAGATACCAAAGTAGAGAAGTACGGGCCAAAAATTACAATGTTGGCGAAATAGTTCTACGACTACGGGACAAGAAAAAGGACAAACTCAAGCCCAAGTGGGAAGGTCCCTTCATAATTGACCAAGTCCTGACTAGTGGAGCGTACCGCCTGCGGGATGCATCGGATAACCGACTCGAGCCAAACCAATGGAACGCAGCCCGTCTCCTAAGATTCTATGCCTAGCGCCGTACTCTGTGTTCGTCTCCTTCCTCTGTCCATTTTTTATATTTTCTGTCTTACATTTCTCTTCTCCTCTCTCTCTCTCTCTTATAGCCTCTAAAGGGTCATAAAGTGACGCGCTATCCGCGCTCATTAAACCTGGGGGCTTCTTTAAACATAAGCTTATTCGTGCGGGCTTCATGCCCAACACATGTGTCACACTTCCGCATGTACCTTTTATTCACCATTATATGCATCGATATGACTTAAGTTTTGGCCAAGCTGGGTGGGCCCAGGTTGACTCCCCTGAGTCTATGACAAGTGGGCCCCTGAGGGAGTCCTGGATTAGGGGGTGTTCGGATGGCCAGACTATACCTTCAGCCGGACTCCTGGACAATGAAGATACAAGATTGAAGACTTCGTCCTGTGTCTGGAAGGGGACTTTCCTTGGCGTGGAAGGCAAGCTTGGCGATACGGATATGTAGATCTCCTACCATTGTAACCGACTCTATGTAACCCTAACCCAACCCGGTGTCTATATAAACTGGAGAGTTTTAGTCCGTAGGACAACATACACATCGACAATCATACCATAGGCTAGCTTCTAGGGTTTACCCTCCTCGATCTCGTGGTAGATATACTCTTGTACTACCCATATCATCAATATTAATCAAGCAGGATGTAGGGTTTTATCTCCATCGAGAAGGCCTGAACCTGGGTAAAACTTCGTGTCCCTTGCCTCCTGTTACCATCCGGCCTAGACGCACAGTTTGGGACCCCCTACCCGAGATCCGCCGGTTTTGACACCGACATTGGTGCTTTCATTGAGAGTTCCTCTGTGTCGTCGCCATCAGGAAGAATGCCTCGCCCCGTCTTTAAAGATGGCACCGTTGCTAAGGGAGCTTTGGTTGTCGGCCAAACCCTCCTGTTAGGTGGCTTTCTTATGACCGCCTGTTCAGCTTCTGCGCCGATGATGACCTCTCGAGCCATCGAAAACAATCTTCATGTCAACTCGGAACTCGCCGAGCAGTTAGATCCAATAGAGCTTTCCTCCATAAATGAGCTCTTGGACCGCTTCGCCGCCCTGGGAGTCACTACGGGTTACGACCAGATTGGGCCTAAAACCGATCTGAGAGAGATTAACTCTCCCCAAGTCACCCATCATGTTGCCGTGGTAGAGGGACAGTGCGGCGACCCTTCATCTATCTTAAGGACTCGCTACATCCGGATTCCCGATCCCTCCAAGCCGGATACCCACGGAGGGGAGGATATCACCCAAGACCTGAACTTAGAGTCAGGCGACGGGCTGGATTCATTAGACAACATCCAGGAATCCAAATTTTCGAGTTCAGAAATTACTCGGCCTATGAGCCGTAGATGGGGTGAGGCTTTAGATTTAATTCCACCCACCCACCCCAACATAAGCGATCTATCCAAAATCAGGCAAGACCCCGATGACACAGTACATCATTACTGGGCCAGATTCCTCCTGGTTAAGAATAGGCTAACGGACTGCCGCGAGGAAGACGTAATCTCAATCTTCTACAATAATTGCACGGATAAGGGAATACTCAACGCCATAAGTCGCCGTGATATTACACGCTTCGCTGACTTGGCATCCATTGTACAAAAGTACTGTGCGATGGAAAGCGCCTGGAAAACCGAAATAAAATTTTGGGACAATCCGGCCCTGAATACAAACCCAGTCCGAAATAAAAGGGTGCATCATCACTAGTCACTCGGGTCAAGCACTAAAAAGCAAAAACCCTCTACAGGGCATGGAACCGTACTGGAAGGGTGGCTTAATGGACCCTGTAAAATTCACGGTACAGAGGACGCCACACCAACTCACAGCCTCAGAGCATGTTGGATACTCCGGCAGGTGGCCAAAATTGGCGAAAATCTCCTAATTCTGGAGGCCACAGAAAGCCACCCCAGAGACACCAATACGGTATTAACAGTCTTAGAGACTTTCCCATCAAATAATATGTGAAAAAAGACACTCCGCAGCCTTGCCGAAGTCAACCAAGTAGCAACAATAAACCCCTGGAGTGACTCGGCTATTACCTTTAATGCCAGTGATGTACCTAAAATCCGAACAGCCCGAGCACCAGCCGCATTGGTCCTCAGTCCAATAGTGGACGGCTTTCATCCTACCAAGGTACTCATGGACGGCGGCAGCGGATTGAAGCTCATTTACGAGGAGACTCTTCAAAAAATGGAAGTAGACTGGAACCGCATTGAGTGAAGCAGCACAACCTTTAGAGAATAATCCCCAGTCGGGAAGCGCGCTGTATAGGAAAAATCACACTAGATGTGGTGTTTGGCACGCCGAATAATTACAGGTCCGAAGAGGTCACGTTCTAGGTGGCTCCGTTCAGCAGCGGCTATCATGCTCTGCTAGGGCGGGAAGCGTTTACAATCTTCCAAGCAATACCCCATTATGGGTACAGGAAGCTCAAGATGCCCGGGCCTAACGGGATCGTCACTCTCGCTAGTGATCCGGACATAGCACTCCGCGCCGAAAACAAGACCGCCGCACTGGCCCTCGAGGTACTATCCGAAGCCCTAGCGGCTGAGGAGCTGACTCCGCTGCGCTCTACGGTGAATAGGGACGATGTGGTACTCGACAAAAGATCCTAGTCCACCTCCTTTAAACCGGCGGATGAAATAGTCAAATTCCAAATCCATCCAACGGACCCCAATAAAACAGCTTCCATCGGGGCAAAGTTAAACCCTGATGTCGACGCCGCATTGCGAGAGTTCCTACGAGAGAACTTGGACATTTTCTCCTGGCACCCTTCAGACATGCCAGGAATCCCATGCAGGCTAGCCGAGCACAGCTTAAATATCCAAACAGGATTCAAACCTGTCAAACAGGCTCTTCGGAGTTTTTCCGAACCTAAGAGACAGGCCATGGAGAGGAGCTAGCAAAGCTATTGGAGGCCGGATTCATCAGAGATAAAAAACATCCGGACTAGCTAGCAAACCTGGTGATGGTACCAAAGAAGGACAAATCCTGGCGCCTGTGTGTTGATTTTAAAGACCTTAACAAGGCTTGCCCAAAGGATCCCTTCCCCCTCCCCCGCATCGATCAAAATATCGACGCTACCGCAGGACACGATTTGTTGTGTTTCCTCGACGCATATTCTAGCTACCATCAAATTGAGATGGCAGAACCAGACCAAGCCGCAACGGCATTTATCACACCATACAGGCCATTCTGCTTCAACACGATGCCCTTCGGGCTCAAAAACGCTGGCGCAACATATCAGCGCATGATTCAGACATGTCTGGCAAGCCAGATCGGCAAAACAGTGGAGGCATATGTAGATGATGTGGTCGTCAAAACAAGACATGTTGAATCTCTAGTAGACGACTTGAGGCTCACATTTGATAACCTCCGAACATACGACATCAAGCTCAACCCGGAAAAATGCGTTTTCGGCGTTCCAGCCGGAAAGCTCTTGGGCTTCATTGTATTTGGTAGAGGAATTGAAGCAAATCCAGCCAAGATCCGAGCTCTGTCGCAACTAGATATCCCAAAGGACCTCAAACAAATAGAGAAGTTAACCGGATGCGTGGCGGCTCTAAGCCGCTTTATCTCCCGCTTGGGAGAAAAGGCCCTACCCCTTTACCGCCTCCTTCGGCGCACCGAACACTTCAAATGGACGGACGCAGCCACAGCCGGACTCGACGAAATAAAAGCCATACTAGAAACAAACCCAGTCCTGGCCGCACCAAACATTGGCGAACCAATGCTATTATACATTGCAGCAACACATCAGGTTGTAAGCGTAGTGCTCGTCGTCGAACGAGATGCGGACAGACATAAATTCCCCCTTCAAAAGCTGGTCTATTATGTGTCCACTATCCTCACTCCCTACAAATCACGGTACCCACACTATCAAAAGATTGCGTACGCGGTATTCATGGCATCCCGGAAGCTACGACACTACTTTCAAGAGTGTTCAATAACAGTAGCCTCAGAAGTACCACTTAATGATATTATAAACAACCGTGACGTAACGGGCCGGATTGCGAAATCGGCCATCGAGCTCCTCCCGTTCGACATAACTTATAAGCCATGACGAGCCATCAAGTCACAGGTCTTGGCCGACTTCATCACAGAATGGACGGAGGCCGAACTCCCTAAAGAGTACGTCAAATATTAAAATTGGATCATGCATTTCGATGGCTCCAAGATGTTGGCCGGACTGGGGGCTGGCATCGTTTTGACGTCCCCCACAGGAGACACAGTTCAATACGTACTACAGATTATGTACACGGACTCCAACAATGCAGCCGAATATGAGGCCCTTCTACATGGTCTCCGGATGGCAGTATCCATGGGCATCCAATGCCTAGAGGTGCGCGGGGACTCGAACCTCGCAATATCCCAAATAAATGGAGACTTCGATGCCAAGGATGCAAAAATGGAAGCTTACCGCAACGCCGTCCTAAAATGTCAGCTCAGTTCGGGGGGCTTGAATTTCACCATATAGCCCGGGAAAATAATCAGGCGGCAGATGTCCTGGCACGCATCGGCGCAAAACACGATGTAGTCCCCCCCCAACATCTTCTTGGAAAGGCTGTTCAAGCCATCCGTAGCATGGGAAGGGGAGCCGAACAATAATAGCTCGGACCCAACCGCACTGCCCGACACCGAACATTCTGACACAATCGGAGGCTCTCCCAATGAAATAACACCTTCAGCCCACGTAATAATGGTCGTCGTCGCCCCGTGGACAGAACCATTCCTCGCCTACCTTACTAGGCAGGAACTCCCCGAGGACCAAAATGAGGCACGCTGCCTATTGCGGCGATCCAAAACCTATAGAGTCCACGAGGGAGAGCTTTATAAGAAAAGCACTACCGGAGTCCTTCAAAGGTGCATCTCCGAAGAGGAGGGGCGGAATCTCCTGGATGAATTCATGCCAGACTCGGCGGTCATCACGCTGCAGCCCAGTCCCTTGTAAGCAAGGCCTTTCGTACAGGCTTTTATTGGCCGACGGCCTGGGCAGACGCTCAGGACTTAGTCCAACGATGCACCGGTTGCCAGCTCTTTTTAAACCAAAGCCATATGCCACCCACCGCCCTCCGAACCATCCCCATTACTTGGCCCTTCACGGTCTGGGGGCTTGACATGGTTGGACCCCTTAAAGGTGGAACCCACAAGCAAAAAATTCTTACTGGTCATGGTGGATAAGTTCACCAAATGGATAGAAGTCAAGCCTGTTAAAACGGCCGAATCCGGTCCGGTGATAGACTTTATATCCTGGTTGTACACCGTTATAGCGTCCCCCACAGCATCATCACTGATAACGGCATGAACTTCACGGCCAATGAGGTAAAATTGGTGCAAAAACATGGGCATCAAGCTCGATTATGCTTCCGTCTATCACCCACAAACTAACGACCAGGTCGAACATGAAAATTGTCTTATCATGAGCGGCAACAAACACAGATTAGTGCGGTCCCTCAAGGAATCTAACACGCACTGGGTAGAGGAGCTCGACTTCGTACTCTGGGGGCTGTGGACCACACCGAATCGCACCACCGGATACACACCATTCTTTATGGTGTACGGCGCAGAGGCAGTTTTGTGTTGCGACATAATTCATGACTCACCTCGAGTGCGCATGTACGAAGAAAGAGAACCCGAGCTCGATCGGCAGGACATCTTGGACGCATTGGAGGAGGAGCGTGACGTGGCAAAAGCCTGTTCCGCATTCTATCAACAGCAGGCTCAAAGATACCAAAGCAGAGAAGTACGCGCCAAAAATTACAACGTTGGCGAATTAGTTCTACGACTACCGGACAAGAAAAAGGATAAACTCAAGCCCAAGTGGGAAGGTCCCTTCATAATTGACCAAGTCCTGACTGGTGGAGCGTACCGCCTGCAGGATGCATCGGATAACTGACTCAAGCCAAACCCATGGAACGCAGCCCGTCTCCGAAGATTCTATGCCTAGCGCCGGACTCTGTGTTCGTCTCCTTCCTCTGTCCATTTTTTATATTTTCTGTCTTACATTTCTCTTCTCTCTCTCTCTCTCTCTCTCTCTCTCTCTTATAGCCTCTAAAGGCTCATAAAGTGACGCGCTATCCGCGCTCATTAAACCTGGGGGCTTGTTTAAATAGAAGCTTATTCATGCGTGCTTCATGCCCAACAATGTGTCACAATTCCGCATGTACCTTTTATTCATCATTATATGCATTGATATGACTTAAGTTTTGGCCAAGCTGGGTTGTCTGGCTCCTGTGGTTACCCCTACGTTCCCGATTGTTCGACTAGGTGGTAAAGGGAGCGCCTCTGCGATTGTTACTGCCGGGTCAGCCGGACGTGTACCTCAGACTGGGTGAAGCCGAAAGCTAGCTTTCTTAAGGGAATATTCGGTTGGTGAACTAAAGATGATCATTTTTATTTTTATCTATACGCCCCCAGATGTTTTTCCTGCGTTTCTTTTCGCAGCATGGACATGCACCTTAGGGCATGCCTCCCAGGGAAAGGAACCCCTAACGGAACTATTCTCCCTGGAAGATGTTTCTTACTAACCATGTAATATAACATACCTAGTCGGGCACTTGTCTGTTCACGCCCTAATGAATCCTATGTCTGGTCTCCATGCAGCCCCCGGTTCCTATATAACCGCATGGGAATTCGGACACACTCCGGACCATCAGGTCCCGAGGCTGAAGCGAAAAGGTCGGCCATGACAAATGTAAATTAAATTACATAGTCATTTTAACTGGTTGTATTCCTCTTCAATACCATCTAACAGGCTGTCTAATTTACAGTCCTGCTGGGAATACTTTGCGGCCAACTCTACTTGGCCATATACTAAGCTTACAAGGATCTCTTTCCCATCGGGCCCTACAGGACTGACCTCGGCCATGTGGTTGGGGTCAGCCTTTGCGTACCGCGTCTTCACCATGGCCGAGGCCTCCCTAGCGCCTTGACGGCAGGCTGATATCTTCCACAATCAGAAGCGCCGCCGTGCTACCTTTAGCTTCTCCGCAAGCTCTCCAAGACCTTCATGCATGGAATCGGATGGCCACAGGGCCTGGGCGACGCCTCGCATCGCTGCCGAACTCGATCGAGCAGTTGCAAGAGCTCGGGAAGAAGGTCACCCGTAGAACCGGGCATCTCCTCTGCTGGACGACCTGTTAGCACACCTACAGACATTGCTCTATTAGTCGACTTCCCCGCCGAACTTTCTTTCAAAAGGTTCGTTCAAGCACTTACTAAATATGCCGCGCCGAAGCCATTGATTCTCCTTCACGGAGTCTGACAGCTGGGCACGAACATCTTTCAGCTCGACGCTCAACTTGGTGTTGGCATCTTGGAGATCATTCTTCTCCCCCATCACCTTTATCAGCACCCTCTCACCAGCCTTTAGCTGGCGTAGGAGGTGTTGCCTTTCCGAATTATATCCGGCGCCATCTGCAATTTCATTTGTCAGATTCGCACCAAAGAAATGCTTCGGAAAATACTTATCTTTCGAAGTGTATATTACTAGAGGGGGCCTCCTTAGGATCCCCTGCCGCGGCTAGTGCAGCCTCCAGTTGGGCTTTGCACTGTTCCAGCTCCTTGGACAGTAGGGAATTCTTTTCTGTAAGAACCTGCATATCAAATGATCCTTAAATCAGTTATTCTATCTGTTTCAAGTCTCGGGGGCTACTTCTATATATATAATTACCAAAAATTTCTTACCCGTATGTCTTTTACATATTGCTCCGTGGCTCTGGCTAGACCATTTTGAGCGGCACGAAGGTGCGGATCTCCTGAGTTGAAGGCATCTAACGCCCCTTGGGATAAACAAGCGTCGCGAAGAATTGTCCGGCGACGCCTATGGTTCATGGCACTCTCCACCTCAAAGTTGGTGGCAGACAACCCGTCCACATCCTCCATCGACGAAGCGTCTGGCGCGCGCCTTGCATTCGCCTCCGCCTCCGGACCAGGCTTTGGAGCCTGGCTGGTGGAGGCGCGATTGGCAGCCTCTCCGGGTATAGTCCAGCAAGGTCTCTTTGTCCTGAAGAGAGCACGAGTGTCAATGTGCCTGGAAGGTATAACACCTGGGATAAGGGGGCACGCCATACCTTTGCGCTGACGCCTCGGTCCGGAATGCACTTCTTTTCGGCCCACGGGGCCCTACGGCCCCTCGTTGGCTTGTCGCCGCAGGTTCGGCCTTCCACCTTAAAAACCTCCCCTGCAAAGTTCGGTTGCAATCAGGAAACTGAACACGAGTGGGCGGACACCTATTCGGGGTACTGGGACTTCGATCTCAGGTACCTGGAGCGTCAGGATTAGCCCTGGGTAATTGGCCGTAATGGCCACCAAGGCATTGTCCTCGCTCAATTGATAGAACACTCCATCAATCAGCTCCACAGACATGTCCGGTTCCTCTTGAGTGGCCGGGTCAAGGGACCGTCCTTGGTCCTCGGTTGTGGAGGAGGGCTGCTTATTTCCTTAACAGCCCGGTGCAGTTCCTGCGTTAAAGTCGTCAGACTGAATATTTAACAATGGGAATACAAATCGGATGGACAAGTAAATATGGCCGCTTACCCAGCTCGGGGGATTGTGCATGGAGAATCCACCCTGAGGGTTGACGCAGAGAAATTCCTCCTCTTCTCCCTTATACAAAGTGGATAAGATCTTTAGTAGAGCGGCAGCTGAATCCGGCCCCTTACGACCATAGCGGGTGGCGTCTTCCTCCCCGTTGAAGTCCCACATGGGGTGGCTTCTATACTGAAGCGGCTGCACCCCCCGCATAATGCATTCGGCCATAACCCCGATCATGGTTAATCCGGAATGGGCTAACAATCTTATTCGGCCCATCAGGTAAATGATGTCCCTGTCACTTTCCCTCTGAGGGCTCCGTGGGCGCCAGCTTAGGCGCTTCTTTAAGGGAGCACTGTTGAATTCAGGGAGGCCGATCCGGACAGGATCCGGCAGCGGGACGTCTTCTATATAGAACCATTCTGAGGGCTAGTCTTCGGACGCCTTCTTTGGGGTTCCGGACAGATATCCAGTCCCGGCGATGCGCCACACTTCGGCTCCGCCCACTTGATACATTGACCCCTTCTTGGAATGGGGCACCAGGAAAAATAGCTCCTTCCACAGTCCAAAATGAGCTTCAACACCCAAGAACAGCTCGCAGAGGGCTACAAAGCCCGCGATATGCAATACTGAGGCAGGCGTGAGATGATGTAGCTGGAGGCCGTAGAACTCCAGCAGCCCCCAGAGAAATGGGTGGATTGGAAATCCGAGCCCCCTTATTAAGTAAGGGACAAGGCACAGCCGCTCTCCTTTGGAGGGATTAGGGGCATTCTCTGCTTGCTCTCCGCCATTGTAGACGGCAAGACCGGCTCGAACAGGGACCATATAGGCCGGGGGGGAGAAATCCCTTGGTCTGGAGCGTCACTAGCTCTCTATGCGGGGTGGAATATCTATCCCAATATCCAGGCTTAGGGCTGGAAGGGCGAGGGGAGGAGTTGCGACGGCTGGCCATGGTGGAATGGACCTTTGTCGGATGCGCTCTGATGAACACTCGCGGAGGGGAGAAGGTGTGGATTGGATCTAAATCCTCGTCCCCTTAAATAGGGTAGCTCATTTATGTGGCTAGGGGGGTGAATGTAAAAACACTCAGACTTTTCATATTCGTTTGACATGTGGGGAGTGACCATTATTGGGCGTAGAAGCCAAGGGGCGCAATATCTACAAGAAACCGGACTTTATTCAAACAGGTGCACAGAATTTGGAGGAGAACCCGCCTTGCAATGCCGAAGACAATCTGCGCGCCAGACTCATCATCATTGAAGCCTGGTTCGGGAGCTACTGAGGGAGTCCTGGATTAGGGGGTGTTCGGATGGCCAGACTATACCTTCAGCCGGACTCCTTTACTATGAAGATACAAGATTGAAGACTTCGTCCCGTGTCCGGAAGGGGACTTTCCTTGGCGTGGAAGGCAAGCTTGGCGATACGGATATGTAGATCTCCTACCATTGTAACCGACTCTATGTAACCCTAACCCTACCTGGTGTCTATATAAACCGGAGGGTTTTAGTCCGTAGGGCAACATACACATCGACAATCATACCATAGGCTAGCTTCTAGGGTTTAGCCTCCTCGATCTCGTGGTAGATCTACTCTTGTACTACCCATATCATCAATATTAATCAAGCAGGACGTAGGGTTTTACCTCGATCGAGAGGGCCCGAACCTGGGTAAAACTTCGTGTCCCTTGCCTCCTGTTACCATCCGGCCTAGACGCATAGTTCGGGACCCCTACCCGAGATCCGCCGGTTTTGACACCGACAGCCCCCCTCTGCTAATTAACCCAGATTAGTTTTAACTAAATTTAGTTAGTTTAAATAACTGCTGACACGCGGGACCCACTGGTCAGGTTGACCTGGATGTCCCCGTTGACCACTGACATCACCCTGACGCACTGCTGACGCAATAACTAATTTCTGGATTTATTTTTATATAGAGAATTCCAGAAATTGTTGCAAACTTTAAAAAATCATAGAAATTAATCTGTTACTCCAAATGAAAAGATTTATATATGAATTTTGATCAGAAAAATTCAATCTATCCATTGGTAATGGTTTCATGCATGACAAAACAAGTTAACCTTGCTGTTTAAGAAAAATAAGATAATGCACTAATATGGCTATGTTAAATGAACTAACATTTGAATCTTTGATTCAAATGGGTTCATTCCTTTCTGTTTTAGCTTGCATTAGGCCAAGAAACATTCATTTTGCCATGTCATAGCATGCATCATATTGTTGCATATTGTCATGTTTTGATTATGTTCGGTGTGTCTTTCATGGTTGGTTCTGCCTCCGAGGATAACCCCGAATATCCGTCTGAAGGGCAGTACCCTACTACCACTACATTAGGCAAGCAGCCCCATTGATCATATCGATACAATCCCATGTTCTCGCCTCTGCTCTCATTTACTGCACTAAGACAACAACATTTCAAACTGCTATGTGCTATGGTAGTTGAACCCTTATCCTCTACATGACCTGTCATTGCCACAATAACTAGATGAAACCCACTAGCATGTGTAGGAGTTGATTGAGCCATGTACGTGTTTCCTACCTTGCTATGCCTGCTATGCTTAGAATTGTGTCAGGTCTGGTTCATCTGGGTGATGGGCTAGAGTGAAATGATTATGTCGATAATGTGAGGGATGTGTTGAACATGTTTTGGTAAAGGTATCGATGAGAGGCCATGTAGGAGTACATGGTGGGTTGTTTCATTGAGGCCGTCCATAAGAACTGAGATCTGTATGTGTGATTTAAGATTCAGCTACTACCACCCATTGGGCCCTGAAATATGACCCCGCTCGACTTACTGACCCCTCTCATCCTCTGTCCAGGAGTTGCAACTAGTTTCTGGTGTTTTAGGTTATGTGTTGGAGGCCGTGTGTAGTGTTGACCCTCGGGGTGGGGTACGATGCGGTAGATACACCGTGGCACGGTGTACCAAGTCGCCCATTTGGTGTCTCAGGAACCCTGCACACATCGTTTGGGGCCGTTGAGGACACCCCGGCCAGATTTCCTTGCGGATGGAACCTGAATAGGCGATAAACCTGGACTAGAGACTTGTGCGGCTAGTCAGGTCATGGTCTACACCCACGTCGGTTTTCGCTTGAAATCTGCCGAGCACATGTCGTGTGCAGACGCTAAGTGGTGGAAACATGTGTGATGAAGTACACCTCTGCAGGGTATAAAACTATTCGAATAGCCGCATCCGCGGTAAAGGACTACTTGGTTGCCTATACAGTTCATAGACAAGTTAATGGATACTATTAAAAGACTCAAGATAAGTGTGAGTACCGAGGATGGCCCTCTCGTAGGATGACGAGGGAGGATCCCCGGTGGAGTATTATGTTGGTGATTAGTGGACTCGTGTGCGAAAACTATTTTACTAGTGGTGTCCCGTAGGATAGCTTAGCCAAGAGTCAAAGCTGGCTTGCTGCAATAACTCCACCACCTTCTTGAGAATGAGCATGTATAGTAGGTTCTGATGTAAGACTTGCTGAGTACCTTTTTACTCATATTTGCTTAATTACTGTTTTTAGACGACAACACCGCCCCCTCCGATGGGTTTTATGTAGCTGTCGACGTCGATGAGTGACTTGCCACCCAGGTGGTGATCCTGGCCATGGAGGGCCCTATGTAGATAGACAGGCTTCGAGAAGCCTTCTTTCTTTCTAGTGTCTGTACTCAGACTATTTGCTTCCACATGTTCTTGTATGCTTGTATGACTTGAGTGTTGGGTCATGTGACCCCTACCTGTATGAACTTGTTATGTCTGGCTCTTTGGAGCCTTTAAATAAAGTACTTGAGTTGTAGAGTTTTGTTGTGATGCCATGTTGTATTTGCATATATCGAGCATATTGTGTGTATGATTGAAATGCTTGGTATGTGTGGGATCCGACAATCTAGTTGTTTATCCTTGGCAGCCTTTCTTATGGGGAAATGTAGTCTAGTGTTCCTCGAGCCATAGTAGTCCGCTACAGCCCGGTTCACCAGAGTCCTGCTAGCCCAGCACTACTGCTCAGGACACTTGACTGGCCGGCATGTGTTTCACTTTGTTCTTATGTGTGTCCCTTCGGGGAAATGTCACGCGATGACATCCGGGGTCTTGCCTAGCCTGCTACAGCCCGGGTTCCCCGGAGTCCTATTAGCCCAGTGCTACAGCCCGGATTCACTCGCTGATGACCGACATGCTCGATGTGATTCATGTATGTCTATCTCCATAGGTCTGTGCCGCTTTGGGTTCACGACTAGCCATGTCGGCCCGGGTTCTCCGTCATATGGATGCTAGCGACACTATCATATACGTGAGCCAAAAGGCGCAAACGGTCCCGGGCCATGGTATGGCGACACCCGTGGGGATACCGTGCGTGAGGCCGCAATGTGATATGAGGTGTTACCGGCTAGATCGATGTGACTTGGAATCGGGGTCCTGACAGGATCGGCTCATCTAGATCAAGATCATCCCCAACTACACAAGTTCACCAAGCACAAGAACACCTCTCCTCAGGAGGCTGCTCTTCCTTGTAACTGTTCATCCTCAGCCCAAGAGGCAATCCACCACACCACACTAGAGTAGGGTATTACACCACAATGGTGGCCCGAACCAGTATAAATCTTGTGTCTTGTGTTCTTTGGGCTCGTCGAGCTAGGTCGTGAGATTGTGGAGTGTGCGAGCTAGAGAGGGGGAGAGATCTTTGTGCACCCTAGTGTTCGAACCTCAACGGTTTTGCGGAACCCGAAATCCGACATTTGGCATGTGTAGGATCGAAGTATGTCTAGAGGGGGGGGTGATTAGACTACTTGACCAATTAAAAACTTAACCTTTTCCCAATTTTAGTTCTTGGCAGATTTTAGCTATTTTAGGACAAGTCAAGCAATCATCACACAATTCAAGCAAGCATGCAAAGAGTTTATGGGCAGCGGAAAGTAAAGCATGCAACTTGCAAGAGTATAAAGGGAAGGGTTTGGAGAAGTCAAACGCTATTGGAGACACGGATGTTTTTCCCGTGGTTCGGATAGGTGGTGCTATCCTACATCCACGTTGATGAAGACTTCAACCCACGAAGGGTAACGGTTGCGCGAGTCCACACAGGGCTCCACCCAAGGGCAACGGTTGCGCGAGTCCACGAAGGGCTCCACCCATGAAGGGTCCACGAAGAAGCAACCACCCACAAAGGGTCCACGAAGAAGCAACCTTGTCTATCCCACCATGGCCATCGCCCACGAAGGACTTGCCTCACTAGCGGTAGATCTTCACGAAGTAGGCGATCTCCTTGCCCTTACAAACTCCTTGGTTCAACTCCACAATCTTGTCGGAGGCTCCCAAGTGACACCTAGCCAATCTAGGAGACACCATTCTCCAAGAAGTAACAAATGGTGTGTAGGTAATGAACTCCTTGCTCTTGTGCTTCAAATGATAGTCTCCCCAACACTCAACTCTCTCTCATAGGATTTGGATTTGGTGGAAAGAAGATTTGAGTGGAAAGCAACTTGGGAAGGCTAGAGATCAAGATTCATATGGTAGGAATGGAATGTCTTGGTCTCAACACATAGGTAGGTGGTTCTCTCTCAGAACATATGAGTTGGAATGTTGTGTGTGTTCTGATGGCTCTCTCACTTAATGAGAAAGAGGTGGAGGGGTATATATAGCCTCCACACAAAATCCAACCGTTACACACAATTTACCAATATCGGTGGGACCGAATCAGAAAACTCGGTCTGACCGAAATAGTAAACCTAGTGACCGTTAGGAATTTCGGTGGGACTAACATGCAACTCGGTAGGACCGATTCGGTTAGGGTTGTGGCATAACGTAATCTCGGTGAGACCGATTACACAAACTCGGTGAGACCGAATTTGGTAATTAGCTAACCAGAGAGTTGGTCAGGCAAACTCGGTGGGACCGATTTGCTCCTTCGGTGAGACCGAGTGGAACTCGGTGAGACCGAAAAGTTACAAAGGGGAAACACTGAGTTTACATTGCAATCTCGGTGGGACCGATTCGCTCTTTCGGTGGGACCGAAAAGTTACGAAAGGAAAACAGAGAGTTTGCAACCCCATCTCGGTGGGACCGAGATCCTTATCGGTAGAACCGAATTGCTAGGGTTTGGCAGTGGCTAATGACAAGTGAAACTCGGTGGCGCCGGATAGGAAGAATCGGTAGGACCGAGTTTGGCTTAGAGTTTAGGTCATATGTGGATATGGGAAAGTAGTTGAGGGTTTTTGGAGCATATCACTAAGCACATGAAGCAAGAGGCTCATTAAGCAACACCTCATCCCTCCTTAATAGTATTGGCTTTTCCTATGGACTCAATGTGATCTTGGATCACTAAAATATAAAATGAAGAGTCTTGAGCTTTTGATCTTGAGCCAATCCATTGTCCTTAGGATTTTGAGGGTTCCACTTTCACATCCATGTCATGCCAATCATTGAGCTTTCCTGAAATAATTATCTTGGAATAGTATTAGCTCAATGAGCTATATGTTGTTATGAATTACCAAAACCACCTAGGGATAGTTGCACTTTCAATCTCCCCCTTTTTGGTAATTGATGACAACATATAGATCAAAGCTTTGACAAAAGATAATAAGCATGAAATATATTATCGCTTTGAGAAGTATGTGATAAGTAAGAGCTCCCCCTAAATTTGTTGATATTTAAAATTTGCTTTGGACTGCAAATGCACAAAGAGTTAGAGTCATGGGTTACTCTTCCATGTCACATACATCTTGGTGGAGCGCTCAAAATGATGAGATTGAAATGCATGCACTCATCACCAAGAATAGTGAATGATCACAAACGATAGATAGAATGGTAATATTTAAGCAAGCATTAAGAGAACATTAAGTGTAGCTTATGATCAAACACATATAAACCAAGAGAGAAAAGCAACACTCTCACTCTCGAAGCCTATGATCTACTCATCTTCTCCCCCTTTGGCAACAAGTTACCAAAAAGTTCCTAGAAAATGCATAGCACTAGATCGACGCTCAGGCTTGATCTTCAGGTGGTGGTGGAGTCCGGAGCACTCCAAGGACAAAACCTTCGGTAGACGTGGTCGGAGTCGAGGCTGAAGTGGATACTAGAGCTGGTGGAACGGAGGCTGTGGCTGGTGCAGACATTGTAGCTCTGGTGTCAGCAACTGGCAGTGCAGACGACCTCGGACCTCGTGGCACCCTCACAAAAGCATGAGTCGTGGTCCTGCCTCTCCTCTCATTCATGTCGTCCTGGAGCTGCTCCACGGCAGTCTGTATCTCTATCACCTTGATGTCCAAGACATAGAATCTTTGTTCCATGATCCTCTCTAAGCTCGCCTGGTTCTGAGTCAGGGTGGCTATACTCTGCTCAATCTGCAGGGTGGACGCAATCAAGTAACTGAGCTGCTCTTGTTTGGTTTTCAGGAAGTAATCAGATGCCTCCGCTTGAGTAGGCATCCTGGCAGCTTTCTCCTTCTTCGCCTTCTCCTTCTGAGCTTGTGCATGGGCAGATGATGGTTCATTCTCTGTCATCACAACTTCATTGTTCTCGAAATCTGGACGAATGGGCAGGTGTTCCTTATCCAACAAATATACGCCCGTGCCCATCTTGGAGTTTATGAGCTCCTGAATCTGAGGGGCATATCCACAGCTCCTCTTCTGATCTGCCGCAGTCCTTTTGATCGTTTCCACTATGAGGCTCATAACTTTGAATTTTTGAGGCACGTCAAAAATATGAAGCAAATTGATCGCGTGACCTCTGATCATCTTGTGATCTCCATACTTGGGCAGAAGGGTGTGCCTAAGGATCCAGTTGATCGTAGGCAATCCTGAGAGCAGATAATGCACTGAGCCAAACTTGAACGTGTCAAGTGCTTCATTCGGAATCTCCTTGTACATGTTGGACATGTAGTTGTGGTCCATCTTTTTCTTGGCATAAATGTCCAAGTCATCTGCTTGCTCCTCTGGGGCATTGATTAGCTTCGCCCATTCCTCAACAGTAGAGTTGTACCTTGTACCTTCTGACATCCATGTGATCCTGCCATCCGGATAAAAGTGTGATGTGGAGTAGAATTGCATGATCAATTCCTCGTTCCACTTTGTGAGCTTCTGCCCAACAAAGTCCTCTACTCCACACGCCTTGAAGCTGTCCTGAACTCCTAGGTAGTACTCTTCATTGTCCTTGATATAGGTCCAGTCGACCCATCTCATGTCACATACGATTGGCTTCTTGTCAAGTAGCACTGTCTCATAGAAATCTTGCTGCTCCTTGGTATGAAATCTGTAGTCCACTGCAGTCCTTCTCCTAGAAGCATATGGATCTGCTTCTCTCCACTTCCTGAGCCCTGAATCTCTCCTGAGCTTCATATCCTCAGCCACAGGATGAGCATCGTTGTGGTCTGGGATCTTGGGCTTGAGCTTCCGAAGGACACTCTCTTCCTCATCCTCGGCAACAGTCTCAGGCACTAGGGCCTTGTTCTTCTCAGCTGCAGGAATGCTCCATGTGTTCCTCTTTGGTGCACTCTTAGGCTTAGATGCAGCCTTAGGTGCTTCCTTGGGCTTGGATGCAGCTCCCCTGACCTTATGGCATCTCCCATAAGTTCGGCTGCCTTGGGCGCTGGTGCAGCTGCCTCTTCTTCCTCCTCCTCTTCTACCATGATGGAGGCTTTCCCAAGCACTCTGGCTACAGTCTTCTTCACTCTTTCTTTCCTCTTCTTGCCCTCAGCTGCAACGGGCTCAATGGGAGCAGGCTTCTCAGTTGAGGCTCTAGCCTTTGACATGGGTTGCCTGCCTGCTGGCCTCTTGATTTTCAGGCCTGGCTTTGAGCCTTGAGCTGGCTCAACTCTCTTGGAGGTGGCCTCTTCCTCTGCCATATAGTCCTCATCTTCAGAATCTGAGGTTTTCTTCTTCCTTTGTCTCGTGGTAGCTTTTGGCAAATTGCTAGGAGTGCTCCTGCTGCCTTCATCTGAGGAACTTGAGGGGCTAGTGCCCTCACTCAACTGCACTTGCTGCTCTGACAAGTTTTGGCTGTCACTCTGGTCTGACATGTTGCAAACTGACTGCTGACCCTGTGAATAGATTATAGAAGAGATAGAGTGGATGAGCATCACAAAATGCAGAGATTTTTGCAAAAAGAATGATCCAAAAACTTAGTTTTAGTTTCCCACTGAAATCATCTCGGATCTACCGATTTTCAAACTCGAGGATACCGAAGCAGTTTTGGAACCTAAACTAGTGAACTCAGCCAGACCGAGTCACAGTTCGGTGGCACCGAGACTGCTAGGGTTTCACTGAGTTCAAAAATCGGTCACACCGATGGTAATTCTCGGTCAGACCGAGTTTTACTTGTGCAATGGCATAAGCCAAATCGGTGGGACCGAGTTTTTCAACTCGGTGGGTCTGAGATAGTTTCGGCGGAAACCTAAACCTAGAATTTTTGAATCAAACCTAATCTATGAGCGTTTTGACTGGATAGAAGTTTATCAAACGTGGCCAGAAACAATATGATCACAATGTGCTAGGAATCATATTGAGGAATAGCACAAAGATCAAGTCCATACCCTAGTTCGGCGTGGACTTGCTACGGCGGCAACGGCTAGGCAGAAATCCCGTTGACGGCGACGGAGACCAGCAACTGGAGGATGCTGGCGGCGAGAAGACGATCCGGAGACCTCAAGGGCAGAGCAGGCTATCGCGCGGGCGAAGGGGTTCAGAGAAATTTCCAAATTTTGCCCATGACTATATATATAGCCCGACCCTGTCGGTGTGACCGAGTTGAACAACTCGGTGGCACCGAGATTCATAACTGCGTGCAGTTACTGAAACTCGGTGAGACCGAAAGGTTCAAATCGGTTGCACCGAGATTGAAAACTTAGATCAACTTAATGATCTCGGTAGGACCGAAAGTGGAGTATCGGTCAGACCAAGAATCATAAAGAGGTTTTGGAAGTTTAAGTCTATGACGAATCGGGGACTCCGAGCGCTCCTCACACAGAGTGGTTTGAATCTGACTTGATCAAATTTTGTGATGCAGCATGAATAGAGTTTGAGACGAGAAAAGCATAGATAGCTAGAGGAGGTTCTTAGGCATTCTTGTCCATCCACTTGGCAAAAGAAGATAAAGCCGAACAATCAAAGCAACAAGTGGATGTCCTCGAATGAGTAAAATATGCAATCAGCATGCTCACACAATAAGATAGCAAATGGAATATGTGGCAAAGCATGCACAACCAATTCTAGCATCTATCAAGCAATTTGTGATGATCGGGTCATCTATATATGAGTATGTTGACTTAGGAGTCAAGTGAGAACACTTGATCGTAGGTCATACTCATCGTTTAAGCACAAGTGGGGTTACCACTTTTACATAAAGCATTGTTTTGTTCACATCTTTAGAGTTGCTTTAGCTCAGTCTTAGAGTAAAGCTCCCCCTAGATGTGATATCCCCCCTAAGAGGGATGAACTAACCTTGGGTTTTGTCGATGATGACTTCATGTAGACATTGAAGATGTGGATGCTCAATGTTGATGTAGATCTCTTGGAGCTATCTATTTGAGTGAATTGCACTTTCAATACCTACATGGGTTAGTCCCACAAGGAACAAACAAGGATATCCATAGACATAGAGCGATGTACACAAAAGATGATGTCCATGTAAGCTTTTAGGTTACCTTGTCCCTTGTCTTACCAACAAGAGGGTTTGTGACTCCTTGAACTAGTGCAAGATGTGGAAGTTGATTGCACTTGTTCTTGCCAAAATGATAAGAGTGAAGTATGTTGGCGAAGTCACCCTCAAGAACTTTCTAGTTCTTCTTTTGGATCCACATCATCCTGATGGGAATCCTTGGAGTTGTAGTCATACTTGATGAAGTGGAGCTTGAAGTAGTCTTGGGAATCCACTTGACTAAGGTCTTAGGAGCTTCTTCAAATGCATCAATTTCCTCTTGAAGCTTGTTCTTGCCTTTTTGCTCGTAGTCTTGTGGTGGAAGATCATCTTGAGCTTGTGTCCCCTTGAAAAACTTCTCTTGTTGAGGGACAAACTTTGTCTTGGGGTATTGATCTTCTTCCCATTCAACTCCATTGGCATTGAACTTTCGTTCAAAACCAATACCTTGATTCTTCCGGTGCATTCCTTGCTTGCGCACAATTTCCTCGAATTGCTTACTCCCGGCAAGGCTTTTGTACACTCCTTTCTCTATAATTCCCTTCAATAAGCTATTTTCTTGCTCAAGTGTAACTTGGCTAAGAGAATCATTAGTGGAATCAAGAGAACTACTAGAAGCAACAATATTGGATTTAGCACGATCATTGTTACTACTAGCGGAAGAATCTTTCTTGTTAGATTTGACTTGAGGCATGTAAGTGGATAAGAGTAAACGCTTGGCAATGTAAGAAGAACTTTTCTTGCGGAGATCATCATTGATTGCCTTTAAGAACTCATGCTCTTGCTCAAGATTGAGTTTTTCAAAGCGTAGCTTCTCATGAGCTCTTAAAAGTTCTCGATGATCTTCGAAGATAGTGTCATGAGCTAACTTAAGAGTTTTTAGTTCTTTAGTTAGAGCCTCAATCTTCTCCTTATCATTGTCATTCGTTTTATCTTGATTAGCATGATTAATTGGTCTTTCATCATAGTATTCATCACTTGAGTTGTCACCAAGCAAATCATCACCTAACAAGTCATCTTCATCAGTATCGAAATCAACATACTCGGGGTGTGTTACCTTAGGACCTTTGGCCATGAAGCATCTTCCAATTCCTTCATTTGGTGAGTCAAATATGTCGTAGGAGTTGGTTGACACAAGTGCTAGACCGGCAACACCTTCATCTTGAGTATCTTCGGAGTCGGAGTGATAACTTCTCTCGGAGTGGCTGTCGGAGTCGGAGCCGGATACCCATTCACCAACATGAGCTTGATGTCTTCGTCTTGTGTAGCTCCTTGATGATTTTTCCTTCCTTTCCGAATCCTTGCTTCTCCATGAGTATCTTCGTTCATAACGATCATCTCTACTCCTTCTCTCTCTTGGTGGTGATCCTTTGCTTCTTCTTTTTGGAGAATCTTCTCTTTTCTTGTAGGGAGCCGTACACTCGTTGGAATAGTGTCCGGGTCTTCCACAATTGTAACAGTTTCTCTCTCGACTAGAAGATCTTTTGTCATTGTAGGACCTTGACTTGGAGCTTCTATCTTTGCTTCTACTCTTGTAGAACTTGTTGAAGTTCTTCACCATTAAGCTCAATTCTTCATTGAAGTCTTGTTTCTCACTTGATGATGTAGGGGCTTCACATGAGGCTTTATAGGCACCACTTGACTTGTTGTGAAGTTCCTCTTTATCCTTAAGTGACATCTCATGAGCAACAATTCTTCCAATCACTTCCGTTGGCTTGAGATCTTTGTAATTTGGCATCATTTGGATCAATGTGCACACGGTATCATATTTTCCATCCAAGGCTCTTAGTATCTTCTTGATGATGAATCTATCGGTCATCTCTTCACTTCCTAAGCCGGCAATATCATTTGTGATGAGAGCAAGCCTAGAGTACATTTCAGCGACACCTTCACCATCCTTCATCTTGAACTTGTCAAGTTGGCTTTGAAGCACATCCAACTTGGATTCCTTGATGGAGTCGGTACCTTCGTGCATATCAATCAAAGTGTCCCAAATTTCCTTTGCATTCTCAAGGCGGCTGATTTTGTTGAATTCTTCTGGGCATAATCCGTTGAAGAGAATATCACAAGCTTGAGCATTGTATTGCAACATCTTCAACTCATCCGCGGTAGCTTCACGGTTTGGTTCTCTCTCATCAAAGAAGTCACCTTGCAAACCAACACACACAATAGCCCAAACAACGGGGTTATGTCCAAGAATATGCATTTTCATTTTATGCTTCCAACTAGCAAAATTAGTACCATCAAAGTAAGGACCTCTTCGGTGATAATTTCCCTCGCTAGACGCCATACTCTCCTAGGTTGTGAAACCAAGGCTATGACCACCAAAAGCTATGGAGATCAAGCAAATGGAGACCAAGGCTCTGATACCACTTGTAGGATCAAAGTATGTCTAGAGGGGGGGGTGATTAGACTACTTGACCAATTAAAAACTTAACCTTTTCCCAATTTTAGTTCTTGGCAGATTTTAGCTATTTTAGGACAAGTCAAGCAATCATCACACAATTCAAGCAAGCATTCAAAGAGTTTATGGGCAGCGGAAAGTAAAGCATGCAACTTGCAAGAGTACAAAGGGAAGGGTTTGGAGAAGTCAAACGCTATTGGAGACACGGATGTTTTTCCCGTGGTTCGGATAGGTGGTGCTATCCTACATCCACGTTGATGGAGACTTCAACCCACGAAGGGTAACGGTTGCGCGAGTCCATACAGGGCTCCACCCAAGGGCAACGGTTGCGCGAGTCCACGAAGGGCTCCACCCATGAAGGGTCCACGAAGAAGCAACCACCCACAAAGGGTCCACGAAGAAGCAACCTTGTCTATCCCACCATGGCCATCCCCCATGAAGGACATGCCTCACTAGCGGTAGATGTTCACGAAGTAGGCGATCTCCTTGCCCTTACAAACTCCTTGGTTCAACTCCACAATCTTGTCGGAGGCTCCCAAGTGACAGCTAGCCAATCTAGGAGACACCACTCTCCAAGAAGTAACAAATGGTGTGTAGGTAATGAACTCCTTGCTCTTGTGCTTCAAATGATAGTCTCCCCAACACTCAACTCTCTCTCATAGGATTTGGATTTGGTGGAACGAAGATTTGAGTGGAAAGCAACTTGGGAAGGCTAGAGATCAAGATTCATATGGTAGGAATGGAATGTCTTGGTCTCAACACATGAGTAGGTGGTTCTCTCTCAGAACATATGAGTTGGAATGGTGTGTGTGTTCTGATGGCTCTCTCACTTAATGAGAAAGAGGTGGAGGGGTATATATAGCCTCCACACAAAATCCAACCGTTACAGACAATTTACCAATCTCGGTGGGACCGAATCAGAAAACTCGGTCTGACCGAAATAGTAAACCTAGTGACCGTTAGGAATTTCGGTGGGACTGACATGCAACTCGGTAGGACCGATTCGGTTAGGGTTTGGGCATAACGTAATCTCGGTGAGACCGATTACACAAACTCCGTGAGACCGAATTTGGTAATTAGCTAACCAGAGAGTTGGTCAGGCAAACTCGGTGGGACCGATTTGCTCTTTCGGTGAGACCGAGTGGAACTCGGTTAGACCGAAAAGTTACAAAGGGGAAACACTGAGTTTACATTGCAATCTCGGTGGGACCGATTCGCTCTTTCGGTGGGACCGAAAAGTTACGATAGGGAAACAGAGAGTTTGCAACCCCATCTCGGTGGGACCGAGATCCTTATCGGTAGAACCGAATTGCTAGGGTTTGGAAGTGGCTAATGACAAGTGAAACTCGGTGGCGCCGGATAGGAAGAATCGGTAGGACTGAGTTTGGCTTAGAGTTTAGGTCATATGTGGATATGGGAAAGTAGTTGAGGGGTTTTGGAGCATATCACTAAGCACATGAAGCAAGAGGCTCATTAAGCAACACCTCATCCCTCCTTAATAGTATTGGCTTTTCCTATGGACTCAATGTGATCTTGGATCACTAAAATATAAAATGAAGAGTCTTGAGCTTTTGAGCTTGAGCCAATCCATTGTCCTTAGCATTTTGAGGGTTCCACTTTCACATCCATGCCATGCCAATCATTGAGCTTTCCTGAAATAATTATCTTGGAATAGTATGAGCTCAATGAGCTATATGTTGTTATGAATTACCAAAACCACCTAGGGATAGTTGCACTTTCAGCATGCCAGGTAAGGGTGCGCTGAATCCTTCTCCCTCGTCAATCCGCGCTTCATCACTCCACCGACTTCATGGTCGACACTCACCGGGCCCGCACTGAGCGCCTGGCCACCCTCGCCACCCGTGTCGCTCAGACAGCCCTTGTCAGCAGGCCTCCCCGTTGTTCTCCGTCGCCCGCCGCCAACGCCGCCACCGGCCCGGCGGCAAACAAGCAGCAAGCCTCTTGGCCGCACCCCTCCGTGCATAGTTACGGGCACACCGCCACCCCTTCGCTGACTCCGGCCGGCTCATCGTCTTATGCTCGCCGCGCCCTCATGGACGCGCAGGCGCTGCTCATGGCATGCGAGCTCCTGCGCTACCGCCCGGTTGACGACCTCTACGAGGACTGGTTGGACCGCATCGCCGAGCTCGTCAGCGCCGCGAGGGGCTCTCCTGCACCATCCCTCTTGTTCCCTTGCCCGCCCCCGGCTGCGGGAGAAGTGGCTCACGAAGCGCCTCCGCCTCCTCTGCAAGAAGATGGCGCCCTCGCATCAAGGAGTGCGGCTCATGGAGCACCTCCGCTTCCTTGAGCGTCAAGACGACGTCCTTGCTCCAAGGTGTGCGGTCTGCGGCATGCTCCACCGCGTCGTGTGCCCGCGCACGAGGAAAGAAGCTGCCAAGAGGTTCCCCGTCCAAAAGAAAAGGCCCCACCGCTCCTAGCACCACCACGTCAGGTTTGCTTCCTGCGGCAGGGCCATGTGCCACTAGGTGTGGCGGCGCAGGGACACCAAGATCAAGCTCCACCTCCGCGACGGGCCCCAGTGGCCACGGCAGGCTACCACGCCTCCACTCCCGAGCTGCGTAGCGTCATCTAGCCAGGCAAGTTCAAGCTAGATCTGCCTCCTTGCTACGATGGCACCCCCGACCCTGCGGAGTTCTTGCAGCTCTACGAGTTGAGCATTGAGGCGGGCAACGACGACGAAAAGGTCATGGCGAACTGATTACCCATGGCTCTCAAGGATGGCACTCGCTCATGGCTCCTGAACCTGCCCCCAGGCTGGATCTCCTCCTGGAATGAGATGCACGACCGCTTCGTCGCCAACTTCCAGGGAACTTACGACAGCCCCTCGACCGCGGGTGACCTCCGCCGCATCAAGCAACAGCCGTGAGAGACCCTGCAAAAGTACATCCAGCGCTTCAACGGCGTGCACATGAAGACCCCCAAGGTGACCGACGAGGCCATCATCTCAGCGTTTTTCGACGGCATCCGCGACATCAAGATGAAGGAGGAGCTCGCCATCCATGAGGAGCTATGCACGACTTTGGAGCTGTTCAACATAGCAACCAAGTGTGCAAGAGCTAAGGAGGGGCGTCTCTCCCTCCTCGAGCTCCCCGCTGCAGATCCAGAGGAGAAGAAGGCCAAGGTCAAGGACGTGAAGTGCAAAGTGGTGGCCGTACTCACGGAAGAACCAAACACCAAACACGGCCGAGATCTTCCCGAGTCATCCAAGGGCAGCCATACATTCTGCGCCTTCCACAACGTGCGCACCCACAACACCAACGATTGTCAAGAGCTCGGGGCAATTTGAGATGGACGCTTCGGTCGACGCCCCGAGTGCAATGACCGGGGCTACGACCAAGGAGGTGGACGAGATGGAGAACGTTGGGACGATCGTGGGCCCCGCCAGGATTGGCGCGATCAACCTCGCGAGGACCGTTGGCAGGATCCGCCTCGTGAGGGCGCCTCGTGCGACCAGCCTCGCGAGGACCGTCCTCAGGGCAACCCTGGTCTCCCTCCGCTGCCGCCGCCACCAAGGAGGAACGATGACCACCAACAGGATGAAGGGGCTGGGGGCTTCCAGGAGCCGCGTGCCATCTCCTGCATCTTGGGTGGCGCTCAGGCCCCAGCCTCCCAGCCCATCTTCAAGAAGTTTTGTCGCAAAGTGAATGCAGCTGTCGGTGTCAAAACCAGCGGATCTCGGGTAGGGTGTCCCGAACTGTGCGTCTAGGCCGGATGGTTATAGGAGGCAAGGGACACGAAGTTTTACCCAGGTTCGGTCCCTCTCGATGGAGGTAAAACCCTATATCCTGCTTGATTAATATTGATGATATGGGTAGTACAAGAGTAAATCTACCACGAGATCGAAGAGGCTAAACCCTAGAAGCTAGCCTATGGTATGATTGTTGATGTGTACGTTGTCCTACGGACTAAAACCCTCCGGTTTATATAGACACCGGATAGGGTTAGGGTTACATAGAGTCGTTTTCAATGGAAGGAGATCTACATATCCGTATCGCCAAGCTTGCCTTCCACACCAAGGAAAGTCCCTCCCGGATACGGGATGAAGTCTTCAATCTTGTATCTTCATAGTCCAGGAGTCCGGCTGAAGGTATAGTCCGGCTATCCGAACACCCCCTAATACAGGACTCCCTCAGTAGCCCCTGAACCAGGCTTCAATGACGACGAGTCCGGCGCACAGATTGTCTTCGGCATTGCAAGGCGGGTTCCTCCTCCAAGTACTTCGTAGAATATTTTGAACACAAAGATAGTGTCCGGCTCTGCAAAATAAGTTTCCACATATTGCCATAGAGAGAATAATATTTACACCAATCTAATCTGCTGACGTATTCCGTAGCGTGACACACCACGGCCAAGCCTTTATCCGAGTCGTTTCATTATCCCACCTCAGCGCGTTATGCGAGGAGGTTTCCTTGGCACATCTTGTTAAATCAGAGATCGTGTCCCCTTATCCCGGGATTCTCATCAATACGGGCGTGGGTAACCCAACTGCGCCATTGATTACGGTGCTTGGAGATAAGCAACTTTTACCAGGCTGGTGTGGACATGTAGTTGCGTCCACCCATATAAGGGGATTAGGATCCACCTTTTCACCTACGCCTTCTTCCTCCTTCGCCTATCCATTCTTGCGCACTCGAGCTCTAGGACCCATGTCCGCACTCCCCACCTCAACCTTCTCCAGCCATGTCCGGAGCGGGAGGCAAGTGGATGTCTCCTCCGTCACGGAGGGACATATCAAAAAGCTGAGGAACGCTGGATACCTGTCTAACGACATCGCGTACCGGCTCCCCGAAAAGGGGCAGCTCGTCCCCACCCCTAGGACCCATGAGAGGGTGGTGTTCCTCTCCCATTTCCTCCGCGGACTGGGCTTCCCTCTCCACCCATTTGTCCGGGGGCTCATGTTCTACTATTGCCTGGATTTCCACGATCTGGCCCCGAACTTCGTCCTCAACATCTCGGCGTTTATCATCATGTGTGAGGCCTTCCTCCGCATCCACCCCCATTTCGGCCTATGGCTCAAGACTTTCAACGTCAAGCCGAAGGTGGTGCGCGGCAACTAGGCGGAGTGCGGAGGCGCCATGGTGGGCAAGATGGCCAACGTCCTATGGCTCAAGGGCTCCTTTGTGGAGACCCTGAAGGGGTGGAAATCGGGGTGGTTTTACATCATCGAGCCGCGCGACGCCGAATGGGTCGCACCCCCCGAGTTCCGATCCGGACCCCCTACGCGGCTCACCTCATGGAAGGAGACGGGCCTATCTTGGGGTAAAAAAGGAGAGCTGACCGGACTCCAAACATGCATCCAAACCCTGGCAGACAAGAAGCTCAAACTTGTCAACGTAGTCCAGGTTATGCTCATCCGCCTGATCCTCCCGTGTCAACAATGGGCTTTCAACCTGTGGGAGTTTGACCCGGCGCGGCACCAAACTCTGAGCAGGCTCTTCGACACGATGTACGAAGATGCCTGGAAGGTGCTTTTCAAAGGTGCCGAGGCTCCCGCATCCGCTACCGAGGATCACGGATTCAGTGCGCAGTGTCACGCTCTCGCGGTAAGCTGGTTTTTTTCCTTTTACAGGGTATCGGTTTTTCATAGTTTGACTCCATGCGGGATCTAAGCTCCATTACCTTTGACAGGATTGGCAGGTGACGTCCGGCAGATCAACTGTCCGGCTCCTTTGCCCGATGGCCCAGTGGACGCTCGCTTGGCGAAGCTGCTGGTTCCGGCACCCTATGTGGTGCCGGAGAAGAAGGCCGCAAAAAAGGCCGCGGGGACTCGAAAGAGTGCCCAGCGCCAGGAGGTGTCGGATCCATCATCCGATGGTTCTGAGGTGCATTCCTCCCATGAAGATGAGGAGGAAGAAGAGGAGAACTCTCCCCCTCCAGCGGGAGGAGAGAAGAAAAGGAAGGCCGCCCTCTCTGGGGAGGCCGGAGGGTCCAAGAAGGGGAAAACCCTTCCTCGGACTACTCCACCGACGCTAACGGTGGAGAGGAGTGGCATCCCAGGGCCAAGCCCCTGGCAAAATCGTAAGTATTCGGATACCAGAGTAATTCATAGTATTCATTTATTGCACAGCTTTCCCTTACATCGAATATGTTTATGCAGCCCACCCAAAGACCGGCTCGATGCATCGTCGAGCGGCTCACTAGACTCGTCGGATGTGAACTCGCTTCCGACGGCTTCCTCCCCCCGCCCTACGAACGACACCGAAGTGTTGTCCCAACAGGTTCCAAGCCGGGAGGAGGTGGTCCTGGAGGCATCGCAAGGCGACCTCCCGGACTCCAGGAGTAAAGGGGATGAAAGCCCCCAGGGATCCAAGTCCGGCTCTAGGCCGGACACCGCTCAGGAACCTTCAAAGGTTCCAGAGTCCGGCGGGGGACCTCCTTCCAAGAGGAGCAAGTCCACCATGCCGGCGGCCAACGTCCAACCGGAGGCGCCGGACAATATGTTGGAGGCGCTCCAAGGCGCCTCCATCGACGAGGAGCACCACACTATTATGAGTGTTGTGGTCTAGAAGGTTCAGTCTGCCAAGAGCGGACTGACTAAAGCTTGTACTAGCCTTTTGACAGGCTTTGAGGTAAGTAAAGAATGTGTAAATAATAGTACCGCATAGACAGTAGCCCCTGATGCTCTGTTTGGCATTTGGGAAGAAAAGCCGAATAGAGTATCAAATAGAATTCGCAGGAGTCTAACAAAAATGAGTCAATATGCATATGTAGGCTTCCCTGCTTGCGTCCGCCGCACTGACTGCGGAAGTGGACACGCTAAAGCAGAACCTCGAGCGGTCCGAGCAAGAGCTCGGGCGTGCCAAGAAGCAGCTCGAGGACAAAGAAGGTAAGAAATACATTGTTTTTAAATATATATATAAAAAGGTGCAATTGCAAAGAATGACATGATTATCGTGGCTATTTTAGGGGCCACGTCTGAAGTGGCGACCCTTAAGCAAGCACTGGTCGAGGCCGAGAAGAGGGCGGCCTCGGAGCGCACCGAGCGGGAGAAGTATGAGGCCGAGGTGGGCAAGGTGCGGCAAGAGCTCCAGGCTCTCATGGAAAAACATGAGAGTTTGGAGCTTGACTCAAAGACGCGAGCATCCGAGCTCGCAGTGGCTGTTGAAAATGCCAAGTCTGCCAAGGCCGAATCCCAGAAGACCCTCCAGGAGTTGGATGAGGAGAAGAAGATAGCGGCGGGTAAGGCATTCTTTATGCAAAGCAAACACATAAACGTGAGTTACTTGTTACTTACCCGAATCCGGAGCTCTCCATGAGCGTTCGCAGATCTTCCCCAGAGTGTGTCCGATGCCGTCACATTCTATCGAGCCGAGGAGGGCAGCTGGACAGAGAAGGTGTTCTGGTCTCAGTATGCTGAGGCCGGACACCCCGTGCCCCTGAGCGACCAGCTGAAGCAACTGGTCGAGCTCCACAAGGCGGCCGAACAGGCCATGAAGGGTCTCATTGTTCGGCTGTGGCCTGGAGGGGCTCTGCCTGGGAGCTATTTCGGGCTGGTGCGGCGGTTGGTGTAGGCTTGTCCAAGGGTCGAAGTCATCAAGCGCTCCGTCTGCATTGAAGGTGCCCGTAGGGCCCTTGCCCGTGCTAAGGTGCACTGTGGCAAGCTGGATGCTGAGAAGCTGGTGAAGGACGGGCCACCACCGGGGAAAGAGCATCGCAAGCCCGAGAATTACTATAAGGATGTTCTGAAGGGTGCCTGCCTTGTGGCGGATGAATGTTCTAGGGATGTAATTTTTGAGTGAAACTTGCTCGTTTTGTCCTGTGCGCTGAAAACTTGTTTATATGCGCTAAGCAATGCTGTAAGAATTTAAAATATTACCTTCTGTGCGGCTATTTATCAATTTTGAGAGATGGCGAGTCGTCGACTTCTGCCCCCATGCCGCTAGTGCTGGGGTGTTCGGGGATAAACCTGAGCGCTCTTTTTCCCATGTTTGGGTCTTTCGAGGGAGGCGCTCAGCCCAACGAACAAGGCAATCGGACTATAATGTGTGAACACTCTCCCTTAGCCATAGAATTCTATAATTTTAAATTTCGGCGAAGCCCCTGATATTCGGAAGACCGAGTTCGGGGCGCTATCCACGCCTTGGCCGGACAGAGCCGGCTCCTCGCCCTAAGCGGCATAAGTCTTTAGGGACTCAAAAAACCTCTCGAACAGCGACCAGCTCTCGCTTCATCATGACAGTCAGTTTTAGCTTTCTCCACTGAGGTGCTCGACCCAGCTCAACCGGGGCACAATCGCAGTGGTTCTCCTAGTGCTACCTTAGCCGATATAGCGGAACGTAAGGCACCAAAACATAGGAGCCGGGCAAACCAACTATTGGCCCAAGACATGATTCGGAGCCGATGCATATAATGCTATAAGTTCGGGATGCCACACTTGTTAAAGTGTTCGGACTTATCACACCATATTGAGGGGTACTAAAGCCCCTCGCGTATTTTGGCCGTACCAATGTGTACGGGTGCAACATGTCGTTAAGGAACATATATAAAGAAAAAAGGTAATGCAAAAATAGACGAAAGCTATGCATTGTTTATTAAAAAGGGCTACGATCAAAGCAGAACGATACAAATAATGCGATAAGTGGAAGGTTGGACTAGTTAACATGTCCGTTCCAGGGACAAGCTGCGGAATAGTATGCGGAACAGATATACTGCTCATAATAGAGACCACCTGGGAGTTCCATACTGCGGCGTGGCTTGTCTGCTTCCCTGGTTCTTGCATCATTTATGCAGCAATTGAACTGCCGAACATGCCTTCCGAAGGATGGAGTCCTGAAAGTAAGAGAGAATTAAAAAAAATCGGCAGCCCCTGGTACGGTTTAAGCCGTATTTTTGGGCGTGTCGTGATGGTGCCCCTCCCCCTGTACCTATGGTATCTCTAGAGCGTAGTTATGTACGCGAAGTACTGGCATCGCCTTTTTGCGAGGGTTGGGGTTGGGGCCGCAGTCCTACGCCTGCTCGGATCGTGCCAGGTGGTCTTGTTGTAGGTTACTCCGGGCGCGCTTGACGGTGTCCCGTCGTTTACTGGCCGGACTGGAGAACTGCCTGGAGAGGCTGCTTTGTACTTCCGCTGGAAGGGCCGCCGTGTGCTCCTTCGTTCGAAGGGAGCGTTTGGTGTTTCCATTGACCGTAATTACTCCTCGAGGGCCTGGCATCTTGAGCTTGAGGTATGCATAGTGCGGTACCGCATTGAACTTAGCAAATGTGGTTCGCCCGAGCAGTGCGTGATAACCACTGTGAAACGGGACTATGTCGAAGATTAACTCCTCGCTTCGGAAATTATCCGGAGATCCGAAGACCACTTCTAGTGTGACTGAGCCTGTACAGTTGGCCTCTACACCTGGTATTACGCCTTTAAAGGTCGTTTTGGTGGACTTAATCCTCGAGGGATCTATGCCCATTTTCCGCACTATATCCTGGTAAAGCAGGTTCAAGCTGCTTCCGCTGTCCATAAGGACTCTAGTGAGATGAAATCCATCAATAATTGGGTCTAGGACCAATGTGGCGAATCCACCATGATGGATGCTAGTGGGATGGTCCCTTCGATCAAAGGTGATCGGGCAGGAGGACCATGGGTTGAACTTTGGGGCGACTGGCTCTACCGTGTATATGTCCCTTAATGCGCGCTTTCGCTCCCTTTTGGGGACATGGGTTGCGTATATCATGTTCACCGTCCGCACTTGTGGGGGAAAACCCTTTTTTCCACTGTTGTTCGACGGCCGGGGCTCCTCGTCGTCATCGCTATGCAGCCCCTTGTCTTCATTTTCGGCGTTTAACTTGCCTGTCTGCTTGAACACCCAACAATCCCTGTTGGTGTGATTGGCCGACTTTTCGGGGGTGCCATGTATCTGGCAGAAGCGGTCGAGTATTCGGTCCAAACTGGATGGGCCCCTAGGATTCCTTTTGAATGGATTTTTCTGCTGACCGGATTTACAGCCTCTGAATCCAGCATTAACTGCCGTATCCTCGGCATTGTCACCGTTAATGCAGCGCTTCTGCTTGTTGCGATGCGACCTGCCACTACTATCCCTGGTGTCCGAATTAGCCAGCTGTCTTCTCCCGTGCAGAAGCGGCTTTTCTTGTCCAAGGTGCCGGGCCAGCCACTCGTCATGGATATTGTGCTTGAAGGCTGCTAGGGCCTCAGCGTCCGGACAGTCGACTATTTGATTTTTCATTGTTAGGAACCGTGTCCAGAATTGCCTGGCTGATTCCTCTTGCTGCTGAATTACGTGACTTAGGTCATCGGCATCTGGGGGGTCGCACATAAGTTCCCTGGAAATTGTCGAGGAGTGTGCCTTCCAGGTCCTCCCAACAACTGATTGATCATGTTGGCAAGTTGTTAAGCCAATGTCGGGCTGGTCCTTTAAGCTTGAGCGGGAGGTATTTGATGGCGTGGAAATCGTCTCCGCGGGCCATGTGGATATGAAGGAGATAATCCTCAATCCATACCGCAGGATCTGTTGTGCCATCATATGATTCGATGTTTACGGGTTTGAAACCCTCGGGGATTTGATGATCCATTATTTCGTCTGTAAAGCATAGTGGGTGTGCAGCGCCTCTGTACTGGGCGATATCATGACGTAGCTCCAATGAGCTGTGTTCGGCCCTGCCGAATTTGTGGCCGGCGTGACGGTTACCGTCTCGAGCCGTGGGGTGCCCACACGATCCATAGATCAAGCGTGTTTGCCTTGCCTTGTCCTCCAACATGTCTCGTAAGTCCGGCTCATATTCCCGTGCCTTGGTATGGGGTGCAGCTTGAGTGAAGGGCCGGGAGGCCTCTCTGTCGTGGCCACGAGGTGGCCGGTTGGCCGCATCAAGTGCTTGATCCTCTAATCGAGGTAGCAACCTGCGCTTTGGGTAGCTCTTGGAGGGGCGTTCGAGTTTATGATCTTCGGCCGCAAGGACTTCAGTCCATCTGTCGACCAGCAAATCTTGATCAGCTCTAAGTTGTTGTTGTTTTTTCTTGAGGCTTCTTGCCGTGGCCATAAGCCTGCGTTGGAAACGCTCTTGCTCGATGGGATCCTCTGGCACGATGAATTCGTCATCGTCGAGGCTTGCCTCATATTCGGAGGGAGACATATAATTATCGTCCTTGACCTCTCTGTCTGTCGCTCTCTCATGAGGGCTGGTTTCTCCATCCTCTTGTGCTAAGTCTTGCTGCAGGGTGTTTTCTTCGGCACTTTTCGGAGTATTATTATCTCCCGTGCTGGAATCATCGTATTTGTTTTGGCGGGATTTTGAGCGGCGTCGCTGACACCGGCGCTTAGGCTGTTTCTTGGAGGGGTCATCCTCCGTTGTTCCATCGCCATCTCCCTCTTTTGGGGTGTCCACCATGTATATGTCATATGACGACGTGGCTTTCCAGGGCCTAGTAGGCGCTGGTTCTTCATCATCTCCTTCATCAGCATCCATACCGTTGATGTCTTCAGAGTCGAAGTCGAGCATGTTGGTTAAGTCGTCGACAGTGGCTACAAAGTGGGTGGTGGGTGGGCTTTGAATTTCTTCATCGTCCGTACCCCAACCATGCTGACCGTAGTCCGGCCAGGGCTCTCTTGATAAAGAGAGAGACTTCAGTGACTTCAGGACATCGTCGAAAGGTGAGTGCTGAAAGATGTCCGCGGCAGTGAACTCCATGATCGGCGCCCAATCGGACTCGATCGGCAGGGGTGCGGAGGGTACGGAGTCCGGAGAGGAGTCCGGCTCCTTGGAGTCACGAGTCTCACAGAGTACGGGGCTGGTATTCGGCTCAATCGTCGTTGGGGTCGCAGCCCCCGGGGTGGCGTCCAACCGCCCATCCTTGATCGGCGCAGTTGGCTCCGAATTAAGGGTCGGAGCCGATGCGGGTGCGGCCTCCAGGGCACTGTTCGGCGGCAGAGCTAGGTCATGCTCGACGTGACAGTGCGGCGCACTCGGCAGTGGCTCGAATCCGTCGAAGATCAAGTCCCCGCGGGTGTCAGCCGTGTAGTTTAAACTTCCAAATCTGACCTGACGGCCGGGGGCGTAGCTTTCGATCTGCTCCAGACGGCCAAGCAAATTGGCCGCAGTGCCAAGCCGCCAAAGACGAAGATCTGTCCGGGGAGGAAGGTCTCACCCTGGACTGCATTGCTATCGATGATCGTAGGAGCCATCGAGCCTGACGGCGACGACACAGAGGAACTCTCAATGAAAGCACCAATGTCGGTGTCAAAACCGGTGGATCTCGGGTAGGGGGTCCCGAACTGTGCATCTAGGCCGGATGGTAATAGGAGGCAAGGGACACGAAGTTTTACCCAGGTTCGGGCCCTCTCGATGGAGGTAAAACCCTACGTCCTGCTTGATTAATATTGATGATATGGGTAGTACAAGAGTATATCTACCACGAGATCGAAGAGGCTAAACCCTAGAAGCTAGCATATGGTATGATTGTTGATGTGTATGTTGTCCTACGTACTAAAACCCTCCGGTTTATATAGTCACCAGATAGGGTTAGGGTTACATAGAGTCGGTTTCAATGGTAGGAGATCTACATATCCGTATCGCCAAGCTTGCCTTCCACGCCAAGGAAAGTCCCTCCCAGACACGGGACGAAGTCTTCAATCTTGTATCTTCATAGTCCAGGAGTCCGGCTGAAGGTATAGTCCGGCTATCCGAACACCCCCTAATCCAGGACTCCCTCAGCAGCCCTCCCCAAGCTCGAGGCCATGTGCCCGCTCAGGTGGTCCAAGAAAGCCATCACCTTTAGCTCGGCGGACCAGCTCAAGTGCGCGGCAACCTCTGGCGTTCTCCCGATGCTCTGTTCACCCGTCATCAGCAATGTCCAAGTCACCAAGACCCTCATCGAGGGCGGCGCAGGACTTAGTGTCCTGTCCGTCGAAACATTCGACAGCCTTCAAGTGCCATATGATCATCTCTAGCCCACCAGGCCTTTCTCAGGAGTGACTGACGGCTCCACCACCACGATAGGGAAAGTTCATCTCCCTGCCACCTTTGGTTAGTGATGAGGACATCAATACCATCGTTACACCCATAGCCCATGCTGCTATACATACTGGACCAATTACTATAGCTCACGCACGCCAATTAAATTACCAGGTTCTTTTGTTTCTTGGTAATGATTCTAATGTTCATGAGAATATGATGTTTCCTAAATTGGATACATTTGTTTTTCTTACAAATGAAGGGTCTAGCATGGATAAGAGGGATGAACACTGGAGCAAGACCAAGCATGGAGATGATGGCATGCGCAAGGGGATCCAGAACAGAGTTACAAGTGATGATTTCAGGACTTTGAAGCCACCATAATGAGTGCATGAAGCCTTGGACGAAATATACAAGATGCCACTTCATAAATTTCGTCCAAAGGCTATTCTAGGTGTTGCGTCACCTTATTATTGGGCCAGGCCCATGTATCTTCGAAATACTTAAGTATAGGCTGTTTTTAGAGACCGTATGTGTTGGGAAACAAGAGATAGGGCTGGTTTCGGACCTCTCCTCCAAGGGCCACGAAATTCCCCCCTCTTCCTCCATATATACAGCCCTTAGGGCGTCATTTAGACTTTGGGTTTTGTTTAGATTAATGTTCGCCATAGCTGCAACTTCGCGTTCTTCGTTTGTGTTCAACGACCAGACAAAGGCGTCACAGAACCCCACCTTTGATCAATAAAGCTTTCCTCTTATATTCGCAATATCTAGATTGCAATCTTAGTTTATTGCCTGTTCTTCATTTGCTTGGAGGAAACAGACCTTCATGGTCAGGTGCATCGTGCTCCGGCATGGTCAATAACTCTCGGAGTTGGTTTAGCGATTTCTAAGGCACGACGTCCTCGCCCGTCCGTAGTCAGATCATCAAAGTCAACTTCCTCCAAAATGATATCCACCATCTCATCGAAAGACGAGACACCTTTGCCTCTATCAAGTGGTATCAGATTTCCAGGTTGCTCGGTGATATTTTACAGCTTTTCGTAGTTTAGATCGAGTCTGTTCTTCATACCTACAGTCCACGAAAAAGCCAAAAAAATTAGGGTTAGTTCATCATATCCGAACCAGTCTGAGCCTTTGCATAATCTTTTCTGTATTTGCTTTGTTGAATTTGCAGTTGCATCATCGTGTCAAGTTGCTGGTCTTAGCGTCTAGTCCTTTAGAGTTTCGAGTCTGTTCACAGGTTGTCACGTCGCTGCTGCCATATATCACCACCGCATCATCATCCTCGCTGCTGCCATATACCACCACCGCCCCAACTTCATCGCCGATGCCATATACCACCACCACATATTCACCGCCAATCCGAGTCCATATACTCCACCACCTATCCGCCGCCATCACGCCAATCCGAGTCCACCTACAACATATATCCGCCACCAGTCCGAGTTCCACCAGATTAATCGCCGCCACCAGTCCGAGTTCCACCAGATTCATCTCTGCCACCAGTCCAAGTTCAGTATTTTGTTACTCTGTATTGGATTTCCAGATCATGCCATACTCCGAGTCGTGACAGAGTAGGACTCCCGAACTTTCGTGCTACCCGCAGTAGAAAAATAGTTCCAGTTTCAAAAAAAACTAAGTCTGGAAAATTCCGACTAGGCAGTTTTTAGACCATTTGTAGACTTTTTCAAAAAATAATTGTTGCGGAGCAAAAAAGAGAAAAAAGTGCAAAAAAAGAAAGAAAAACAAAAGGAGGAAAAAATCTGGAGTGTGCCCCTCCCTAGTTTACATGCAGCGCCGTGATTTTGTTAGTGTTCTAGGCTCGCATCTCTAGCACGGTCTAGCCTAGGACCAACACAGTACCGTCGCTGAGCATTTATTCAACTTTGCATCTCTGAACTGATTATTGCTGACCCTTTTTGCTACCATATTATAAGCCTTCCTAGCTCCACATACATCTACGTCGTGCGTTTGACTCTCCCTGGTAATCGCTCTATCCAAGCTTTAAGAGTTTTGACTACGATAGTTGCCAATCACCGCCTACTGTTGGGTAAGAACTGGTAAGAATTTGAGATTTGCTTGACGGTTTTGTGAGACCCACCACCACCTCTTGTTAGTAGTCTATAGGATCATATTCTTGTGTGTTTCTTTTGTTGCTAACCATGGCAGGATCACAAGCCCATGAGACTGACTGGGAGAACATGACGAATAAGGAGTTGCATGATAAATTTCAGCAAATGATGAGTGGACAGGTGCCAAATGTGCTAAAAAGATTTGAAGAGGCCATGGAGAAGACATATGGCATGGAGAAGACGTTCGAAACAATGCTCGATAACAAGTTTAATGAATTGCTCGCGCGTCTTCCACCACAACCACCGGCTGCACCTAACGCACCTCTACAACAACAACAACAACAACAATGTCACCTTCAAAATCAAGTGAGACGAGCACAGCGCGTTCCCATTGACCCTGGGCAAAATTCTGGAGCCGCTGTTGATGCTTCGGTAGCTCCTGCTACTACTACAGAGGTGGAGGACCATTACGAGGACGAGGTTGATCAAAATCAGAACTACGTGCAGCCACCAGCACCTCCACCACTAGGTCATCCTCAGGTATATCATTGCAACGGTAGGGCGGTACCACCACCTGAGGTACGAGATCATGACCTTTTTCCTAAACTGAAGTTGAATATTCCACCATTTGAGGGTAGATATGTTCCTAATATATATCTTACTTTGGAGTTAGAAACTGAACAACGTTTTACATGTTTACAATATCCTGAGGAGAGACGTGATCCTGTTGTTGTTTGTGCTTTCACTAGTTTTGCATGTGTTTGGTGGTCTGAACATTGTAGATTATATCCTATTCCAACTACTTGGGCTGCTTTGAAAACTGCTATATGTACTCGTTGGGTTCCACCATATAATCAACGTGAATTACTTCAAAAATTGCAGCGTTTAAGACAAGGAAAAAATTATGTAGAAGAATATTATCAAGAATTACAAACTGGCATGATTAGATGTGGTATTGTTGAGGAGAATGAAGCTATGCTCGCACGTTTTATGGGTGGATTAAATAGAGAGATTTAGACCATTCTAGAGTATACGGAGTATACTAATATCACTCGTTTATTCCATCTTGCTTGTAAAGCTGAACGTGAAGTGCAGGATCGACAGGCATTGGCACGAACTAACTTTTCTACAGGTCCACCTTCACCATGGACACCACGTGCATCCTCTACTTCCACTACACCAGCACCTCCATGAGGTGCCACCTCCAGCCGTGATACAAGAACGTAGGCACAACCACCACTAGCTTCCAAGAGCACACCTGCCGGGCCTGCACAGAGCACTTCTTCTTCCATGGCATCAACAGGGCACACAAGTGATATTATTTGTCGTCATTGTAAGGGAAGAGGACATTTTGCGAGAGAATGCAAATCTCAGCATGTGATGATTGCTACTGAGGATGGTGGGTATGAGTCTGCTAGTGACTATGATGAGGAGACTTTGGCTCTTATTACATGTGAAGAACACGGTGGAGGTGATTCTGATCATGAGACGCAATACATGGCTCCTGAAGATGTTGACAGGTATGAATGTTTAGTTGCTCAACGTGTTTTGAGTGTGTAGGTCACACATGCTGAGCAAAATCACAGGCATAATTTGTTCCATACAAAGGGAGTTGTGAAGGAATGTTCTGTTCACGTCATCATAGATGGAGGGAGCTGCAACAACTTGGCTAGCATGGAGATGGTGGAGAAGCTATCTCTCACCACAATACCACATCCACATACTTACTACATCCAATGGTTCAACAACAGCGGCAAGGTTAAGGTAACACGTATTGTTCGTGTGCATTTTAGTATCTCTACATATGCTGATTATGTTGATTGTGATGTGGTACATATGCAAGCATGTTCCTTATTACTTGGTTGACCATGGCAATTTGATAAAAATTCTATACACCATGGTAGAAACAATCAGTATACTCTTGTTCATAAGGACAAAAATAGTACTTTACTTCCTATGACTCCTGATTCCATTTTGAAAGATCATATTAATAGATATAATAAATCAAAATAGGAGGAAAATAAGAGTGAAAATCAGATTGTGGCAAAATAATTTGAGCAACAAATGAAGCCTAATAATAAAGTGTCTAGTGTTGCTTCCGAAATTAAATTGAAAAGTGCATGTTTACTTGCCACCAAATCTGATATTGATGATCTAGATGTTAGCAAATATGTTTGCTATACATTTGTGTGCAAAGAGGCATTATTTTCATTCGAGGACATGCCTTCCTCTTTGCCTCCTACTGTCACTAACATTTTGCAGCATTTCGCTGATGTCTTTCCACAAGACGTGCCACCGGGATTACCACCTATTCGAGGGATTGAGCATCAAATTGACTTAATTCCCGGTGCATCATTACCCAACCGTGCACCATATCGTACCAATCCAGAGGAGATGAAGGAGAACATGCATCAAGTACAAGAGCTGCTTGACAAAGGTTATATACGTGAATCCCTTAGTCCTTGTGTTGTTCCTATCATTTTAGTACCGAAAAAGGATGGTACGTCGAGTATGTGCGTTGATTGTAGAGGCATTAATAATATTACTATTCGTTATCGTCATCCTATTCCTAGGCTAGATGATATGCTTGATGAATTGATTGGCTCTACAATATTCTCCAAAGTTGATTTGCGTAGTGGATACCATCAAATTCGTATGAAATTGGGAGATGAATGGAAAACAACATTTAAAACTAAGTTTGGATTATATGAGTGGTTAGTCATGCCTTTTTGGTCAACTAATGCACCTAGTACTTTCATGACATTAATGAATGAAGTTTTACGTGCTTTCATTGGACAATTTGTGGTAGTTTACTTTGATGGCATATTGATTTATAGCAAATCTTTGGAGGAACATTTGGAACATTTACATGCAGTTTGTCTTGCTCTACGTGATGCACGTTTGTTTGGTAACCTTGGGAAGTGGACCTTTTGCACTGACCGAGTATCTTTTCTTGGCTATGTTGTTACTCCACAGGGAATTGAATTTGATAAAGCCAAGATTAAAGCTATTGAGAGTTGGCCGCAGCCCAAAACGGTCACACAAGTGAGGAGTTTCCTTGGCCTCGCTGGTTTCTATAGGCGTTTTGTGAGAGATTTCAGCACCATTGTTGCACCTCTCAACGAGCTTACAAAGAAGGATGTGCCTTTTTTTGGGGTACCGCACAGGAAGAAGCCTTCACAGTATTGAAAGATAAGTTGACACATGCTCCTTTACTCCAACTTCCTAATTTTAATAAGAATTTTGAGCTTGAATGTGATGCTAGTGGAATTCGATTAGGAGGTGTGTTATTACAAGATGGCAAACCTGTTGCATACTTTTCTGAAAAATTGAGTGGGCCTAGTCTGAACTATTCTACTTATCATAAATAATTATATGCTCTTGTGCGAACCTTAGAAACATGGCAACATTATTTATGTCCCAAGGAATTTGTTATACATTCTGATCATGAATCTTTGAAACACAATTGAAGTCAAGCAAAACTGAACCGTAGACATGCTAAATGGGTTGAATTCATTGAGACTTCCCTTATGTCATTAAACACAAGAAGGGTAAAGAAAATGTTATTGTTGATGCCTTGTCTCGTCGTTATACTATGCTTTCACAACTTGACTTGAAAATATTTGGTTTGGAGACCATCAAAGATCAATATGTCCATGATGCTGAATTTAAAGATGTATTGCAGAATTGTAAGGAAGGGAGAACTTGGAACAAGTTCGTTCTTAACGATGAATTTGTGTTTCGTGCTAACAAGCTATGCATTTCAGCTAGCTCTGTTCGTCTTTTGTTGTTGCAGGAGGCGCATGGAGGAGGATTAATGGGACACTTTGGCATCAAGAAGATGGAGGATATACTTTCTACACATTTCTTTTGGCCAAAGATGAGATGGGATGTTGAGCGTTTTGTTGCTCGCTGCACTACATGTCAAAAAGCTAAGTCGCGACTCAATCCTCATGGTTTATATATGCCTTTGCCTATGCCTAGTGTTCCTTGGGAGGATATATCTATGGACTAGGTTTACCTCAAACAAAGAAGGGGAGGGATAGCATATTTGTTGTCGTCGATAGATTTTCGAAAATGGCACACTTTATACCATGTCATAAAAGCGATGATGCTGTTAATGTTGTTGATTTGTTCTTTCGTGAAATTATTCGCTTGCATGGTGTGCCAAATACTATTGTTTCAGATCGTGATACTAAATTTCTTAGCCACTTTTGGAGATGTTTATGGGCTAAGTTGGGGACTAAACTGCTTTTTAGTACTACTTGTCACCCCTAAACTGATGGACAAACTGAAGTAGTCAATAGAACATTGTCTACTATGCTTAGGGCTGTTTTGAAGAATAATAAGAAAATGTGCGAAGAATGTTTGCCTCATATTGAATTTTCTTATAATCATTCATTGCATTCTACTACTAAGATGTGCCCTTTTGAAATTGTGTCTGGTTTCCTACCTCGTCCACCTATTGATTTGTTGCATCTTCCATCTTTGGAGATGGTTAATTTTGATGCTAAAGAACATGCTGAATTGATTTTTAAAATGCATGAGTTAACTAAGGAAAACATTGAGCGCATGAATGCTAAATATAAACTTGCTGGGGATAAGGGTAGAAAACTTGTTGTGTTTGCACCTCAAGCTCTTGTTTGGTTACATTTGCGTAAGGATAGATTTCCTAATTTGCGCCAATCAAAGCTAATGCCACGTGCTGATGGTCCTTTTAAGGTGTTAGAGAAAATAAATGATAATGCATTAAAACTTGAGTTGCCTGCGGATTTTGGAGTTAGTCCCACTTTTAACATTGCAGATTTGAAGCCTTATTTGGGTGAGGAAGATGAGCGTCCATCGAGGACGACTTCATTTCAAGAAGGGGAGGATGATGAGAACATCAATACCACTGTTACACCCACAACCCCTGCCACTATACATACTGGACCAATTACTAGAGCTCGCGCACGCCAATTAAATTATCAGGTACTTTCATTTCTTACTAATGATTCTAATGTTCATGAGAATATGATGCTTCCAAAATTGGATACATTTTTTTGCTTACAAGTGAAGGGCCTGGCATGGATAAGAGGGATGGACACTAGAGCAAGACCAAGCATGGAGATGATGGCATGCGCAACGGGATCTAGAACGGAGTTACAAGTGATGATTTCAGGACTTTGAAGCCACCATAAGGAGTGCGTGAACCTTAAAGGAAATATACAAGATGCCACTTCATAAATTTTTTCCAGAGGCTATTCTTGGTGCTGCGTCACCTTATTATTGGGCCAGGCACATGTATTGTCAAAATTCTGAAGTATAGGTTGTTTTTAGAGTCCGTATGTGTGGGGAAACAAGAGTTAGGGTTGGTTTCGGACCCCTCCTCCAAGGGCCACGAAATTTCCCCCTCTTCCTCCATATATACATCCCTTAGGGCATCGTTTAGACTTTGGATTTTGTTTAGATTAAAGTTCGCCATAGCTGCAACTTCGCGTACTTTGTTTGTGTTCAACGACCAGACAAAGGCATCACAGAACCCCACCTTTGATCAATAAAGCTTTCCTCTTATATTCGCAATATCCAGATTGCAATCTTAGTTTCTTGCATGTTCTTCGTTTGCCTGCAGGAAACAGATCTTCGTGTTCAGGTTGATCGTGCTCTGGCGTGGTCAATAACCTCACGGAGTTGGTTTAGCGATTGCTAAGGCACGACGTCCTCACACGTTCGTAGTCGGATCGTCAAAGTCGACTTCCTCCAAAATGATAGCCACCATCTCATCAAAAGATGGGACACCTTTGCCTCTATCAGTCAGCGCGACAACTACCACACCGAGCTTGTCGACGTGGATGTCGCCCACATCCACCTGCCGTACAATGCCATCCTCGGGTACCCATCGCTAGCCAAATTCATGGCAGTCACCCACCATGGCTACAACGTCCTCAAGATGCGGGGAAGCGGCGGAATCATCATAGTCCCCTATGAAGAAAGATACGCGATGTGCTCCCTCGAGCGCGCCTTCCAAGCTGCGCCAATCGAAGACCCTGACAGCACGGGTGCGTAGTACCCTCCTAGGGCCAACCCCAAGAAGAAGAAGCAGCTATTCTGCACTGGACCTCAAGGGAGAGGCACTTCTAGCAGTGCCACCTCAGGATCTGCACCCGCGCCTGGGGCGCCTCCCTCCCTCGCGTAGGGAGGCGCGCCCGGCGCCGTCCTTGGGCATGGCTCGGGGGCTCTCTTCGGGAGGGCCTCAGACCTGGCCAACATCGTGAGGGATGCGCTCGGGCATGGCATGGAGGCGTGCTTCGCAGCATGTTTCCCTCAGGAGGATACCGGGCGAGGAGTGCCCGGTTCTCAGGAATTCATCACCAAGGCCACCCAGGAGCTTCAGGAAGCAAGAGCCATATGCGGCGACTGCCGCCCACCTGGCGCTGCTCCCCACCCAGGCGAGGGTGGTGAGCTGCGTATCTGCATCGACACCCCAGGGCTCAATAGGGCCGCATCTCGGGAGTGCTTCTGCCCTTCGCATGCTGGCCGGTGTGAGGGTCCGCCTCACAGCTACGTTCGCATGCCATTCGGCCTGCCGAGCGTGGCTGCCACCTTCTAGTGCAATCTACGGAGCATCCTGGCAGGTCGGGAGGCCAGGCATCACGCAGTCCTGGCGGAGACGGAGACGGTCCTTAGGAGGCCACCCGAGCCTCCAGAGCCTCCCAAGGCTCAGGGCCTTGATGGCTCGTGCAGAGCGACTTCTTCGCTACGCGTCTTCAGCTACCCCAACACTCCTTCGACAACTAAACCATGTGACATCTTTCCAAGTTCATTCAGCTGGGAGCGCCCCCTGGGATGCATCAATCCCAGGCCGCGTGGGTCAGTCCCTGTGGCATGTATCTGCTTGCATCTTTAGTTCACCTTGCTAGGGGCGCCCCTTGAGCTGCATCATCCCCAGGTCGTTCGGGTCCGACCCAGTGGCATGTATCGTTCTCACATTTACCTAAGCCAGTTTGCTTCTCATGCATAATCTATCTATGGTTATCACCTGCTTGATTGTCACCACCATGGGAGCCGCGCGCCAATCGTCTTTCTCAGGATCCTTCGCATAAGAAGGCTAGGCACAGTGTCTGTGCTCGGGCCCATCCTTGAAGCATCGATAAATCCAATGGCTGAGCTCTGTTTGGCGGGCTGGCCCCATTCACGTCACCTCCTGGGGTCGTTGGTGCTTAGCCTTCTCGTGCGATAACCTCAGGAAATTCATTCAGTGCAGGTTTTCTAACCATCTCGCAGGAAGGCCACAACCATCAAGAAACAAGACCAGGCACAACCCGCCTTGAGGTTGGGCCTCGTGAGTCCCGCGCTGGCTCACGAGTGCCAAGACGCGGGACTCACGAGTGCTAAGACACACCTCATCTAGCCGTGCCGTGTAAGCCACGTGTCAGGGCGGGGCCCCGGGGGCTCTCCGCAGTAGGGAGTCCCCTCGCACGTGCCAGTGGAAGCACCATGCTCCGCGCTAGCAGTCGACACTGCCGAGGAGCGGCTATGCCCGTGCAAGTGCGGAAGCACTATGCTCTGCGTTGGTGATAAACAACTAAGGGCGGCCTCACGACCGTATCAACCTCAGGGAGCCTCTGAGATCGGTGTCTAGCCCCACCGCAACACTTCCCCTTGGGAGAGTCGCGCGAGGGGGCTGGGCACGGGGGCTACGCTCGGGTCACGCCCAAGCATACGCCACCCTGCCAGGTCCCTTGGACTTGGTTGTCGCGTGCCCTCCCATGCAGAGCCAAGGTACGAAGGTCGTTTGAACGTCAAGGGGGACTCCTGAGCATCGTGACTCAGGAGCCTAACTGCCCACGTAGCCCCTCACTCCTTGGTCCGTCCTGGTGATCCGGTCGGCCCAATGGCGGTTGAGGTATGTGCGGGGTCGGGCCCTGCCGACGGATAACACTAGGCCTACTTCCAGATCTCCTTTCTATAGGTTGTTTGCGCGTCAAGGGGGACTCCTGAGCATCGCGACTCAGGAGCCTGATTGATCACATAGCCCCTCACTCCTTGGTCTGTCCTGGTGATCCAGACGGCCCAACAGTGGCTGAGGTATGCACGGGGTCGGGCCGTGCAGACGTAGAATGTAAAGCAAATGGAAAGGAAATCGTAGAATTTCAAAGCAAATATTACAAGACATATTTTCCCCCTGAAATCAAACGCAAGTTTAACGGCTCCACGAGGCATGGTGCATATTGCAGAAATCAAAACAGGAAAGGAGCCGCCAGGGGGTTGCCCCGTCATCCCTGGACACCGACGTCGCCCGAAAGGGATGCTTCTTCTCCAACGGCGTCGCCTTCACCTGCACCACCAGCCGGAGTTGCAGGATCGGTAGCACCACCGGTCGGGGGCGCGGGAGCGAAGGCGTGGAACCTCTTCAGCAGGGCCTCCACCTGACCCTTCACAACGGCAGTTGCAGCCTCGCAATGCTCGTCTTTCACAGGCTCCAGCAGCTCGTCAAGGCTGGTGGCAGGATCGCGGAGATGGAGGTGGCTGAAGACGCGCATCAGCGCGGCTGAGGAAAGAACACAAGCTTCTTCCTATGCCATGGGGCCGATACCGCTCACGACGTCCTGAAGCACATCAACTAGAAAAGGAAGCAGCTGGTTGGGGCCCTCGTCGTTGCCAGCCAGCGGCTCCTCCAAGCCCTTCTAGTAGAGCGACTGCAGCACCGTCAGAGCCCTCTCTTCAAGAAGCATGAAGGCCGCGCGGTCTTCAGCCAGGACCTTTGCCTTGGCGTCCAGCTCGGCTTGCTCCGCCTTCAGCTTCTGCTCCAACTCCTCCAGCCGGCTGCGCTCTGTGGCCTGTGCCTTCGCCAACTGCTCCAGTTCGGCGTCGTGATCCTTGACGGCGTCCTCTTAGGCCTTCATCTTCTCCTCCTCCGCCTTGCGGCCTCGGGCTTCTTTCGCGCGCTCCCTCCGCACAGTCTCCAGCTCGGCTGCCAGCGACCGGCGGCGGTCCTAGGCGGCCTCGGCATCCTTCAACGCCACCTCGGTGGTGTCAGTGTCAAAACCGGCGGATCTTGGATAGGGGGTCCCGAACTATGCGTCTAAGGTCGATGGTAACATGAGACAGGGGACACAATGTTTTACCCAGGTTCGGGCCCTCTCTATGGAGGTAATACCCGACGTCCTGCTTGATTGATCTTGATGAATATGAGTATTACGAGAGTTGATCTACCACTAGATTGTAATGGCTAAACCCTAGAGGCCTAGCTTGTATGGTTATGATAATGTCTATCTCCTCCAGACTAAGTCCTCCGGTTTATATAGACACTGGGAGGATCTAGAGTTACACAAGGTCGGTTACAAAGAAAGGAATCTACATATTCCTCGCCAAGCTTGCCTTCCATGCCATGGAGAGTCCTATCCGGACACGGGTGCATTCTTCAGTCTTCGTATCTTCACAACCCATCAGTTCGGCCCATGGCTAACAGGCCGGATGCTCGAGGACCCCTTAGTCCAGGACTCCCTTAGTAGCCCCTGAACCTGGCTTCAATGACAAGGTATCTGGCGCGTAGATCTGTCTTCGGCATTGTAAGGAGGGTTCCTCCTTCCAAACTCCAAGGTAGTGTTTGGATGTATTGAACGTGTCCGGACCTGTAACACACACACCACACACAGCCGTAGAGAGAATATAACATTCCACAAGTCCCATTTGCTGACAACTTTTTACAACATGGCATCACATCTGCTCGGTCACTATATCGAACTGTTTTGTCTGCTATCCCGTGTTTTGAGATGCGATTTCCATTGGCACGTCTTGTCAAAGTAGAGGTCGTGTCCCCTTATTGCGGGATTCTCATCAATACGGGCGTGGGTAACCCAACCGTGCCGTTTACACAGCCCTTGGGAGTAGGCGAGTGGGGAGGCGTTCAATATTTACTGCCTTTATAAGGAGATAAGAATCCCTTTTCTTCACCCACGCCTTATCTCTTCCTCTGCCCTTCCACTCTTGAGCTCCAGCGCCCAAGTTTTCATCTTCTCCGTCTCGAGCAAGCACTCAACAATGTCCGGGTCCGGAGGTCAAGGCAAGTGGATGGCCTTCTCCCTCCAGGAGTAGGTCACCGCCGAGCTTCGGGCGGCCGGGTACCCACTGCCTTCCGGCCCAGGGACAAATCGTTCCCATGCCGAAGCCCAACGAGAGGGTAGTATTCATCCCTCATTACCTCCGCAGGTTAGGATTTCCACTCCACCCCTTCGTCCGCGGGCTGATGTTCTACTACGGGATAGACTTCCATGATCTATCCCTGAACTCCCTCCTCAAAATCTCGGCATTCATCATCATGTGTGAGGCCTTCCTTCGCATCCAACCCCACTTCAGGCTGTGGCTCAAGGTCTTCAATGTGAAGCTGAAGGTGGTGGATGGCCAGCATGCGGAGTGCGGAGGTGCCATGGTGAGCAAGCTGGCCAATGTCTCCTGGCCGAAAGGCACTTTCGTGGACACTGTAAAAGAATGGCAGAAACATTGCTTCTATATCACAGAGCCCCGCGGCACCACCTGGGCCGCAACTACCGAATTCAACTCTGGTGCTCCCATGCGACTCACTTCCTGGGTCAAGAAGGGCCCCAACTGGTATTTGCCAGACGAGCTGACAGCGCTGCAAATGCGCATTCAAAGCACGGTGGATAGAGATATCAAACTCGTCGATATAATCTAGGTGATGCTAGTTCGTCGGATTCTTCCATGCCAAAGCCGAAGCCGCCCTCTATGGGCGTTCAATCCGAAGAAGCACCATACCCCGTAGAGGCTCTTCGAAACCACTCACGAAGATGCCTGTAGGTTGCTTTTAAGGGCAACGAAACACCGCCCACCACAGATTTGGACCGCGGGCATGACGTCAACCACCTCGCCGACGAGGTATATTATTCTTACTGCATCCCTTACTTGCTTGTTTCAATGATGGTGTCTAAGCTTTTATCATCATCGATTCTTTAGGACTGGATGGAGAGGGCGAGGCTGATCCAATGTCCGGCTCCGCTGCCTGAAGAACCAGTCATCCCACATTTAGCGAAGATGCTGGTGCCAGCGCCCTACAAGGCGCCGGAGAAGAAGGCCACAAGGAAGGCCAAGGGGGTCCGGAGTGGTCCCGCCGCAAGGGTGCTTCGGACGCAATGTCCGAAGACAAGACTCATTCCTCTGCCGCCGAAGATGACGACGGTGAGGAGGAGGAGGAAAACAACCCTCCCCTTGATCAGGGGAAGAAGAAGAGGGTGGCCTCCACCATTCTGGAGGCGGAGGCGCCCAAGAAGGGGAAAGGCCCACTCATGGGCAGCTCCACATGGGACGTTGAAAGCAGTCCGGAGCAACGCCCCCTCACTACACCGCGGGCCGCATCGTATCTGCTAAGACTTATATCCGCCCAAAAAGTTTCTCCTCCTCATTGTATTGACATGATTAGTTATGTCATTGTAGTCCAGCCCACAACAGCTCCCCGCGATCCTCGTCAAGAGGCTCGCTGGATTCCATGAAGATGGCCAGCGATTCACCGCAAGCCGCTCACTCCCCCAAGACCAAGGATGATGTGGAGGTGCTATCCCAAAGGACTGTTCCAGGCGGGGGACTGGCTCAGGAGGCGCCAAAAGGCGAAACCGCCATCGCCGGACATCAAGGGGAATAAATCCCCGTGGAGACTGGTGGGAGGGCCGTATTTAGTTTGGCCCATAGCTGGACTCAATTTAGGAGACTGATGCGGCTCCGGCATCCGGCACGCAACCTCCTTCAAAAGAAGGGGGTGCCTATTCCGCCGGTGACCCCTGTCCAACCAGGGGCACCGGATAATCTGCTGGAGGCGCTGCGAGGCGCTTCCATTGTGGATGAGCACCGTGTCCTTATGGGCACGATAATTGAAAGGTTCACTCCGCCAAGAGCGGACTAACCGAAGCCTGCAGCAGCCTGCTGACAGGTTTTGAGGTAAGCGACGCAAAAAAGAGAAAATCCCAATGTAGACAGTAGCCCCTGAGACACTGTCTGGTGTTCGTAAAGAAAAAGCCGGACAGAGGATCAATCTCCTATTGCAGGAAACTAACTAAATTTTTTTGAAATGTAAACACAGGCGTCGATGTTGGCCGCAGCATCGCATACTGCCAAAGTCTCCGTACTGAAGCAGAAACTGGGGAAGGCTGAGGAGGAGTCGGGCCAGGTGAAGAGGCAGCTCCAGGAAAAACAAGGTAAGTAATAACCTGTTATGTAATCGAAAAAAGAAAAATGATATGCAATGACCAAAATGCCATGATGTGTATAGAGGCGACGACCAAGGTCGAGGCCCTGAAAAAAGCCCTGGTCGAAACCGAAGGGAAGGCTGTCAAGGAGCAGGCCGCTCAGAAGAAGCTCAAGGCCCAGGTCAACGAGGTCCAACGGGAGCTCGAGGACACGGTGAAGAATTGCGAGGCCTTGGAGTGCGATGCGTCGGTTCAAGAGACCGAACTCGCCAAGGCTCGTCAGAGTGCGGAGGCAGCCCAGAATGAGGCCCAGGGCACCCTCCGGGAGATCCAGGAGGCCAGGAAGATCATGGCGGGTAAGGCATTCAATATGCAAAGCAATAATGTGAAGATGAAATATCATTTACTAAACCGGATTCAGAGTTCTATAGGGGCTTTTATTGATCTACCATGCAGTGTGGCTGACGCCGCAGAGTTCTTCCAAGCCAAAGAAGGGAGCTCCACGAAGAAGCTGTTCTGGTCGCAATATCTCACGCCAGAACATCCGGTGCCCTTCAGCGATCAGCTAAAACAGCTGGTCGAGCTACATAGGATGGCCAAACTGGCCATGAAGGATTTAATAATCTGGTTGCGGCTAGCTGAAGCTATACCTGGCAGTTACTTCGGCCTCGTGAAGTGACTGGTGGGTGCCTGTCCTCGGCTCTACGTCGTCAAGCGGTCCGTCTGCATCGAGGGCGCATGTCTGGCCTTCTCCTATTGCAAGGTCTGGTGGGCGAAGCTGGACGCTGTCAAATTAGCGACCGAGGGGCCGCCGGAGGGCAAGGAGCACCGCACACCTGAGCGATACTTCAGCGATGTCTTGGAGGGGTCCTGCATTGTTGTGGATCATTGTGCGAAAGGCACTATATTTGAATGAATGGATTCGAGCTCCCTCTACATTGAATGATAAAACAAAGTGATTGTGCAATATAATGCTGGTTATGTTTTTAAATTTTTACTTCCTGTGCGGCCGTGTTGTATGAAATCTGAGGGCTAACCAGTCGTCGGCTTCTGCCCCCACGTAGGTAGTATGGGGGTGTTCCGGATGGAATCTAAACAATCTTGATAAAATTACATGGTCCTTGAAGGAGTTGTTTAGAGCAACGAACCAGGCAACCAGTCTATGCGGCTGTAACGCCCTCACTTAGCCATAGGAGTTAAACAATAAAAACATGGGCGCAGCCCCTAGTATCTGAACTAGAGTGCTATAAGCGTCTGATCCGGAAGTACCAATCCTTCGCGTAATGCGGAAGAAAACTCCAATGAATTGTAACCTCCGAACAGCTGACCGGCTCTCGCCGCATCATGACAGTCAGTTTTTGGATTTCTCTACTGAGGTGCTCCTTTAGATAAACCAAGGCACAATCACAGTAGTTCTCCCTTTACTACCTTAGCCGATATAGCGGAACGTAAGGTAGCAAGCACAAGAGTCGGGCAACCCAACTATTGACCAAAGACATGATTCGAAGACAATGCATATAATGCTAAATTCGGAGTGCCGAACAATACTTATAAAATGTGTTCAGACTTTTGTGTCCGCAATGTGGGGTGCTATGAAGCCCCTGGCAAACATCACACGTGCCAAAGTGTACGGATGCTACCTGATAGGGATACCCACAGGGAAGCTGAGAGAAAAAAGAGGAAGAAAACAGAAAAGGTGCAAAGGTGAAAAGCTGGGGTCCAAAGCTCCAGCCGCTAACTGTTCTCATTGTAATTTAATTAGTACATCAAGGCGCATTAATATAGGTAGTGTGATATGCAACAGGCTATTTAACATGCTGAAACCAAGGGAGAACTGCATGCGGGTCCTGAAAAATAGGTAGAGTTATCGTTAACGGAATCACCTAAAAAGTCCCCCATATGTCTGCGTTTCTCACCGTCTCGGTGTGTTTATCCTTCAAGAGGACCGATAACCAGACCGCCAGATGGGGCCTGTGGGATTGAGACCTGAAAAGGAGACAAGTAAAAGTGAAAGTATGTGTGTGTCCGATGTCCCGTTGATCCATACTATGGACCACAAGCTAGCTATGCCTCCGTCAATGCCCATGGGATTTTGAGTGCATAGTTATGTACGGGCGGCATGAATGCCACCACTTGATCGGGGCTGAAACAGAACCCGGATTGCTAGTTGAGCTCCTGATGAGACGGGCTCTCCTGTTGCAGAGTAGTTCGGACCGTCTTAACGGTGTCCGTGGGCTTGATAGCCGAATTAAGGTTCTGCTTGAGAAGGCCGCTCTGTACTTCTGCTACTAAGGTAGCTGTATGCTCTTCTGTACGGAGGGAGCATTCCATATTTCCATTGCCTGTTATGACGCCGCGTGGACCGGGCATCTTGAGCTTGAGATAAGCATAGTGTGGTACTGCGTTGAATCGAGCGAACGTAGTTCGTCCGAGTAGTGCGTGATAGCCGCTGAGGAAGGGGAGGATATCGAAGATTAAATCCTCACTTCGGAAGTTGTCCGGAGATCTGAAGACAACCTCTAGTGTGATTGAGCCCATACAGCGGGCCTCTACACCTTGTATGACTCCTTTGAAGGTAGTCCTGGTGGGCTTGATCTGTGATGGGTTAATGCCCATTTTTCGTGCTGTATCCTGATAGGGCAGATTGAGGCTTCTACCTCCATCCATAAGGACGCGAGTCAGGTGGAACCCGTCAATTATTGGGTCTAGGAACAGTGCGGCTGAGCCACTGTGACGGATACTAGTCGGATGATCCCAGCGATCAAAAGTGATCGGGCATGACGACCATGGATTAAATTTTGGGGCGACTGGCTCTATCGCGTAGATGTCCCTGAGCGCATGCTTGCGCTCCCTCTTGGGGATGTGGGTAGTGTATATCATGTTCACCGTTTTGACCTAAGGGGGAAACTTCTTCTGTCCCCCTTTGTTCAGTTGCTGGGGCTCTTCGTCATCGTCCTTGCTTTGCGATCCCTTTTCCCTGTTCTCAGTGTTTAATTTGCCGGCCTTTTTAAAAACCCAGCAATCTCTATTTGCACGATTGGGTGGTTTATCCGGGGTTCCATGAATCTGGCACGGACGATCAAGTATGTGGTCCAAGCTGGATGGGCCTGAATTGTTCTTTTGGAACGGCTTCTTCCGCTGACCGGACTTAGAGCCACTGTATCCGGCATTGACCGATGTATCATCGGCGTTGTCATTGTTGTTTCGATGCTTGTATCTGTTGTGTCGAGACTTGTCTTTGTTATTTTTAACTTCATGGGTGCCAGCATCGCTTGCATTGTTTTTGCTACGGGCCAACCAACTGTCCTCACCCGCACAAAAGCGGGTCATGAGTGTCGTGAGGGCCACCATGGATTTTGAATTTTCTTGGCCAAGGTGGTGAGTGAGCCATTAGTCGCGGATGCTGTGTTTGAAGGCTGCTAGGGCTTCGACATCCAGGCAATCGACGATTTGGTTCTTTTTAGTTAAGAACCTAGTCCAGAATTTCATGGCGGACTCTCCAGGTTGTTGAACTATGTGGCTTAAGTCATCGGCGTCTGGTTGCCGGACATATGTACCTTGGAAGTTGTCGAGGAAGGCTTCTTACAAGTCCTCCCAGCTGCCGATAGAATTTTCAGGTAGGCCGTTTAACCAGTGCTGAGCTGGCCCCTTGAGTTTTAAAGGTAGGTATTTGATGGCTTGGAGGTCATCGCCGCGGGCCATATGATTGTGGAGAATGAAGTCTTCATCCATATCACGGGCTCCATGGTTCCATCATATGATTCTATATTCATGGATTTGAACCATTCTAGGAATTCATGATCCATGACATCATCAATGAAGCAACGAGGGTGTGCGGCGCCTCTATATCGGGCCATATCGCGACGTAGCTCTGATGGAGTCCGTCTGCGGTTTTCATCCCGCGCATGACTAAGTTTGTCACGTCCGAATAGGTGGCCGTCGTCGTGTGTCGAGGCACGCCCTTGCGATCCGTAGATTGATCTGGTTTGTTCGGCTTTATTGTTCAGGTTTTGCCGGAGGTCATATGTATGGCCATGGGCTAATTTACATCTACCTGTGCGATGAGGTGGGGCGGGCTGGTGTTTGGCGTGAATTTCTGTTTTGTCCCGACCACCTGGTGGTCGGTCAGCCGCATTATATGATGGTGGTATGTATTCCGGCGCCTCCTCTTCAAACTGAGGTAGCAATTTGCGCTTTGGGGAGCTTTTGTTTGGGCGCTTGAGACCGTATTCTTCGGCTGCTAGGACATCGGTCCATTTATCATTGAGCATATCTTGGTCAGCTTAAAGCTGTTGTTGCTACTTTTTCAGGCTCCTTGCAGTGGCTATTAGCTGGCGCTTGGAGCGCTCCTGCTCAAGAGGTTCCTCAGGCACGATGAAATCGTCGGTGCCGAGGCTCACCTCATCCTCGGAGACCAGAAAATAACTTCTGTCCTTTGAGTCTTTGTGTGTGGCCTGTTTACTAGGGCTAACCTTCCCATCTTCCCGTTCATCTTGTTCATTAGCTATTTCAACGGGGTCTTCGTTGTCTTTGACACCTTCTGGAGTGTTATCTTCTCCTGTGTCGGTGTTGTTGTCTTTACTGCGGTGTGACTTAGAGCGGCGCCGCTGACGCCGGCGTTTGGATTGTATTTCGGAAGGTTTATCCTTAGCTGGATCTTCCTTGTCATCGTCGCTATTCTCCTTTGGTGCATCCACCATGTATACATCATACGAGGAAGTGGCCGTCCAGCGTCCGGTGAACGGCGGGTTCTAGGCCTCTTCTTCTCCGGCATCGTTGTCCATACCGTCGATGTCCTCGGAGTCGTAATCAAGTGTGTCGGTCAAATCCTCGACCGTGGCTATGAAGTGGGTGGCGGGTGGGAAGAAAAATTCTCCACCGTCAGCCCCCAGTTTGGACCAGATAGAGTTCGGCTGTGAGTCCTCCATCAAGTACAGGTTTTTTAATGAGTTTAGCATGTTGCCCAGAGGGGAGTGCTGGAAGATCTCTTTGGCGCTGAATTCAAAGACTGATAAACGATCAAGTTCGGCGTCCGCGGGCTCACATGGTTCGGAACTTACGGCCGGAGACGAGTCTGGAGTTCCGATGGCATAGGTATTGTGTGAGATCAAGTCTATTTGCGGCTCCAACACCGGGGAATCTGTGGCCTCCGTGGCGGGGTTGAGCTCCCATCCTTGTATGGCGCAGTCTGCTCTGGATCTAAGGCCAGAGCGGTTACGGGAGTTGTCTCCTGGATGCAGTCCGATGACAGATTTAGGCCATGTCTCTCGGGGTGACCAGGAGTGGTAGCCGCGGTCTCGAATCCGGCGAAGATCAAGTATCCACGGATGTCTGCAATGTAGTTCAAGCTCCCAAATCTGACCTGATGGCCAGGGGCGTAGCTTTCGATCTGCTCCAGATGGCCAAGCGAGTTGGCCCGCAGAGTGAAGCAGCCGAACACAAAGATTTGTCCGGGGAGGAATATTTCTCCTTGGACAGCGTCATTATTGACAATAGAAGGGGTCATCAAACCTTTTGGCGACAGCATAGTGGAACTCTCAATGAAAGCACCAATGTCGGTGTCAAAACCGGCGGATCTCGGGTAGGGGTTCCCGAACTGTGTGTTTAAGGTCGATGGTAACACGAGACAGGGGACAAAATGTTTTAACCAGGTTCGGGCCCTCTCTATGGAGATAATACCCTACATCCTGCTTGATTGATCTTAATAAATATGAGTATTACAAAAGTTGATCTACCACGAGATCATAATGGCTAAACCCTAGAGGCCTAGCTTGTATGGTTATGATAATGTCTATCTCCTCCGGACTAAGTCCTCCGGTTTGTATAGACACCGGGAGGATCTAGGGTTACACAAGGTCGGTTAGAAAGAAAGGAATCTACATATTCTGTCGCCAAGCTTGCCTTCCACGCCCAGGAGAGTCCTATCTGGACACGGGTGCAGTCTTCAATCTACGTATCTTCACAGCCCATCAGACCGGCCCATGGCTAACAGGCCAGACGCTCGAGGACCCCTTAGTCCAGGACTCCCTCAGCAGGAAACCACAGCCTGGGCGACGGCCTCCCTATACCTCTCGGAGTCAACAATGGCTTGGGTCAACGTCGCCCGGACAGACACATCGGAGTGAAGCCAACCAGAGACCAGCTCTAGGCGCCCGGCGACCAGGCAACGGTCGGTGCCTTGAAGATCTTCTCGCAGCAGGGTTATCACGGAAAGAGCACGCTCCAGGACGTCAGGGCAGGCAGAGGAACCTGGGGACAGGAGTGCGGCAGAAGGAGGAGGAGGACGTGGCGTTGTCACCATGGCCCGGGAAGCCAGAATCTCCTTAGCTTCGGGGACCCCAGCGCCCGAGCCGGATGTTGGCACCTCCGGAGCCGGCGGGGCCTCGGGGCCTAACTCCTCCCGAGGATGCTCCTCCAGGGCTCGCTAGAATGATCGGGCCGGAGAAGCACGCGCGCCATTGCTGCCCTTATCCATGGAGAGGGGTGCAGCCGTAGGAGGCGATCTGGGCTTGAGCAGTTCCACCTCGTCCCCCTTTCTCTTCTTCACCGCGGGTGTCGGCCTAGACGCACAACAAAGAAGGGTCAAGGATGAGCATCAGAAACAAGAACAAGGCATGACAAGAACACTTACTGATCCACCACGACGTAGTTTCTCTGCTTCGTAAGTTTGAAGCCAGAGAGCCTCGTAGCCTGAGGCGCAGGCACGCGGGCTTCAGGAGCAGAAGCAGGGGCGGCAGATGGACCAGAAGCAGCTCCAGGCGGTGTCGGGGCAGGAGCACCGTTCGGGGAAGGCAGCGTCGACCTTCCCTTCGTCGGACTGCAGGCGGCTCCCCCTTCTCCGGGAGGACGTCAGCCTCATCATCATCGTCGGGCAGGAGGCGGAGGATGTTGGCCTTGCGCAAGGGGGAGGTCTCCCCCATCCCCTTGGGGTCGCCTCCAGGTCGCGCTCCTCGTCCTCCTGTTCTTCCCCATCCACGCGGGAATCGCCAGAAGACACGTCCACCGTTGCCGTCGCCATCGCCACCGGGGCTGCAGGGGGTGCCGGTGGCAAAAGGCCGCGCCCGTCAAAGGTGGGCATGGCGGCCACAACTTGCGCCCCGTCCTTCCGAAGGAACAAGGGGGCATGGGCATTCGGTGGATACTCCTGGTCGTCGCCGACCAGGAGGCGGAGCGCCATAGCCAACTCCTCTCCAGACAAGGCCTCCGGGCTCAAGCGAAGCTTGTCTTCTCCGTCCCCGAGCATCCACAAGGGGCGCGAGCGCGCCTAGAGAGGAGCCACCCGCAGCACCAGGAATTCCCTCAGGAGCATGGCCCCTGCCAGCTTCGTTGCCTTTGCGTTTCCCGGCTTCAAGTTGGTGTTCATCTTCTCTAGCACCAAATTCGCCCGGTCGTCAGTAAGCTTCGCGCGGGACCACCCCTCGTCAGACTGGGGCATCTCCGTCGGCAGCTTCAACCGTGGGTGGACATACTTGGCATCCATCATGACCCACTTGCTCCTGAAGCCATCAGCCTTCTTTCCAGCCTTCGAGATCACGTTAGCCTTGCCGGATGCAACGAAGTTGGCGCAACCCGTGGTGTGGACGTGTTGATTTGGAGGAAGAAGAAGTGGCGCAACAGTGCCACGAATGGCATCACCCCGACATATGCCTCACAGTAGAAGGCAAAGATCGACAAGAGAAGAACGGAGTTGGGATGGAGATGGAGGGCCTGCAACCTGTAATGTTGGAGGACAGTGAAGAAGAAGTCGGAGAAGGGGGAACCAAGCCAGCGATGACACTGCTCATGAAGAAGGGGTAGAGCGAGCTCTTTGAAGTCTCCGTCATGGCTGAGCCAGCCCGGAGCTCAGTCTTCCCCTTTTTGTTGTTTTCCCCCGCCGTCAGTAGGCGCGTGGCGGCGAGGTTCTTCTTCGAGACATTGGGTGCATCAAGAGCCGGCTCATACCAGGTAGGCAGCGAAGCGGCCTTGGCCTTTCGGGGCGCCATTGGTTGGGAGCTCGGAAGGGGATTAAAGCAGATCTGAAGATTTCGGAAGCAAGGAGCAAAAGAGGGGATCTGGAGTAAGACAAAGGAAAGAAATGAAGGCAAGTGTTGCCCGCACCAGCCTTTTTATCAGATGGGTAGTTGCCGAGGCAGTGTGGAGAAGCGGAGACGCCCACGTCCAATCAGTCGCCACGCGCCAACCGTGGTCGCAGGCTGTTGGGGCCTGCGGCGCTCCGCACTTGCCCTTTGGCTTCGCCTCGAAGCCAAGCCTGAGCGTGCCTTGGGCCCGGGGGCTACTGTCGGCGTTCTAGGAATGGGGGTCCCCAGACTTGCCTCCCAGCTGCCCGCAGCGTGGCTCCGCAAGCGGCCCTGTACGACCCACCTTCACCAGCAAATACTCAAGACCCTTGCGAGGGGCCAAGCCTCGCGAGGCGGACAACGCAAGACCTCCTCAGGGGTGGCCTCACCAGGCTGGCTCGCGAGGGGCGGAGAGATCAAGGCAAGGGACACCTCGGGAGCTTCCAATGACGCAAGCCATGACGACTAAAGCCAGGCGGGCACCAACGCGCAGTGTCCTCGTTTCCTCTTTGCTGCTAAAGAGGCAAGCGCAGGCGAGGAGTCCCAAGGCATCAGGCAAAGGTTTCCATATTGGTGCAACCATACCAAGACCAGCAGGACAGCAGGACAAAGATCAGAGTGGAGCCCAAGACGGCGTCAACACCAGAGCCTTTGGCAGGCGAAGACTACTTTTGTCAGAATAGCTTGTAGTAGTTGTCCCCCTTCAAACTGGCCATTGTCGGATCCCTTCCCGCCTAAATTTGGGAAGAGGACCCAGGCCTCTATATATAGGACTAGCCACCACCGTAGGGAGGCAACTAACAACAGATCGGCTCATCCAAATCCAGATCATCCCCTACTACACAAGTTCACCAAGCACAAGAACACCTCTCCTCAGGAGGATATTCTTCCCTTGTAACTGTTCATCCTCAGCCCAAGAGGCAATCCACCACACCACACTAGAGTAGGGTATTACACCACAATGGTGGCCTGAACCAATATAAATCTTGTGTCTCGTGTTCTTTGGGCTCGCTGAGCTAGGCCGTGAGATTGTGGAGTGTGCGAGCTAGAGAGGGGGGAGATCTTTGTGCGCACCCTAGTGTTCAAATCTCAAGGGTTTTGTCGGAACCCGAAATCCGACAATCCCCACGCAACCCCCCCCCCCCATCACCGGCGAGCAGCACCCCACCCAGAACCCTAAGATAGATAGTGGGGTACCTCTCCGGCAAGCCCTCCTCCCCACTGTGGGTGGTTCTTCCTTAACTTCGGCGAGACCCACCACCCCCTGAAAATTGACTGACCCAAAAGTCGATTCAGTCGACTGAAGTGTAGCTAAATCGGAGCATAGAAGTAGCACGAGCGAGGGGGAGAGCAGCAGTGCGAGCGAGCGAGCGAGAGCCGGAGCAGTAGCAGCAGCAGCGCGAGCGAGAGCTCGGGCAGTAGCAGCAGCTAGGCGAGCGAGAGCCGGAGCAACAGCAGCAACGCGAGCGACCGAGCAACATCCGGAGCAGCAGCAGCAGATCTGGCTGGTATGGACACCGCCGCCGAAGGGGCCTCGCACTGGGGAGAGCCGCTGTGGAGATGTCACCCGTGGCGCTGGCTTCAAGGTAGCCGCTCCATGGGGGTGCAGGATGGACCGTGGCGCTGGCTTCAAGGTAGCCGCTCCATGGGGGTGCAGGATGGAGCACCGTCGGCGCCGGGAGGTCGAGTTAAGAAGAAGGTGCGATGCGATGAGTGTACAACCTCTTTGGGGGCGTCGACTAGGCCTCGGCTTCATCCGAGGAGTCGATGTTGCGGTTTCGGTGGAGCAGGTTAAGGCGGCGCTGTGGGGATGGAGCAGCCGCGATAGACGAGGCGATCGTCGAAGCAGCTCCTTCAAGGTGGAGGACGGGGCGGTTGAACTGGCGGGACGACGGAATAGACGAAGGATCCTCATTCGGGGAGGCAGATGAGGGACGTCGAGCTATTGCGGTGGACGATGTCGTCGGGGAAGAGGCTCCGGCTAGGCAGCGGTGGGGTGGCGGACGGAGGAGGGTGGGGTTTCATCGTTGGAGCGGAGAGGTTATGGCAGCCAAATTTCGAATGGCGAAAAGGAGGCAATGGGAGGGGGAACCATGACTTAGGGACGCGCTTGTCCAAAATGTAGGGTGTGTTACAGAAGTACCCCCACCGATTTGAACAATCGGCCCTTTCGTCATAGGCTCAGCTAGACGTGTTGTGATTTGGCAGCTGGAGGGAGTTTTCGTGCGCGTTGTAATTTCGGGATAGCTAGGCGCGGGTTGTGAAGGCGTCGGTTTTGGGAGGATGATATCTGAATTTTCGGGATATAACAAGGTGCGGGTTTAATTTTAGGGACAAGCCTAACGTGCAATATTGTACTTGTACGTACCAAATCAATTCGCACTTCCCTCAACGAAAAAAACGAAAAAATAAAAACTATTCACACCACACAAAGAGAGAGTCTTGTCCCGTTTTACTATACGGAACGGTGGTAAGTTGCATGGCAATATATCTCGGAATGGCTATGGAAATGCCATAATAGGTAGGTATGGTGGCTGTTTTGAGGAAAGTATATGGTGGGTTTATGGTACCGGCGAAAGTTGCGCGGTACTAGAGAGGCTAGCAATGGTGGAAGGGTGAGAGTGCGTGTAATCCATGGACTCAACATTAGTCATAAAGAACTCACATACTTATTGCAAAAATCTATTAGTTATCAAAACAAAGTACTATGTGCATGCTCCTATGGGGATAGATTGGTAGGAAAAGACCATCGCTCGTCCCCGACCTCCACTCATAACAAAGACAATCAATAAATAAACCATGCTCCGACTTCATCACATAACGGTTCACCATACGTGCATGCTATGGGAATCACAAACTTTAACACAAGTATTTCTCAATATCACCATCTTCATATCTCAAAACAATCATCAAGTATCAAACTTGTCATAGTATTCAATGCACTTTTTATGATAGTTTTTATTATACCCATCTTGGATGCCTATCATATTAGGACTAATTTTATAGCCAAAGCAAATTACCATGCCATTCTAGAGGACTCCCAAAATGATATAAGTGTAGCATGAGAGATCAATAATTTCTATAAAATAAAAACACCACCGTGCTCTAAAAAGATATATGTGAAGCACTAGAGCAAAATTATCTAGCTGAAAAGATATAAGTGAAGCACAAAGAGTATTCTAATAAATTCCGATTCATGTGTGTCTCTCCAAAATGTGTGTACAGAAAGGATGATTGTGGTAAACTAAAAAGCAAAGACTCAAATCATACAAGACGCTCCAAGCAAAACACATATCATGTGGTGAATAAAAATATAGCATCAAGTAAAGTTACCGATGGAGGAAGACGAAAGAGGGGATGCCTTCCGGGGCATCCCCAAGCTTAGGATTTTGGTTGTCCTTGAATTTTACTTGGGGGTACCTTGGGCATCCCCAAACTTAGGCTCTTTCCACTCCTTATTCCATAATCCATCAAATCTTTACCCAAAACTTGAAAACTTCACAACACAAAACTCAATAGAAAATCTCATGAGCTCCATTAGTATAAGAAAACAAACCACAACTTAAGGTACTGTAATGAACTCATTCTTTATTTATAATGGTGTTAAACCTACTGTATTCCAACTTCTCTATGTTTCATACCCCCCGATACTAGCCATAGATTCATTGAAATAAGCAAACAACACACAAAAAATAGAATCTGTCAAAAACAGAACAGTCTGTACTAATCTGTAGTTTTCAAATAATTCTGTAATCCCAAAAATTCTGAAATAAATTGGTGGACGTGAGCAATTTGTCTATTAATCATATGCAAAAATAATCAACCTAATCGCACTCTCGAGTAAAAAAATGGCAGCAAATCTCGTGAGTGCTAAAGTTTCTATTTTTTACAGCAAGATTGCAAAAACTTCCCCCAAGTCTTCCCAAAGGTTCTACTTGGCACAAAAACTAATTAAAAGCATAAAACCACATCTATATAGAAGCTATATGAATTATTTATTACTAAACAGAATAGATCTAAGTATTACCATCTTTGGTATGCAATACATAAGTGGCTCTCATAATAGATTCATAGGGTAATTTAATTTTCTTTCTAGGAAAGTGTTCCATGCCTTTCCTTAACGGAAATCGTAATCTAATATTTCCTTCTTTCATATCAACAATTGCACCAATTGTTCTAATGAAAGGTCTACCAAGAATAATAGGACATGTAGGATTGCAATCAATGTCAATAACAATCAAACCTATGGGCACATAATTCCTATTTGCAACAATAAGAACATCATTAATCCTTCCCATAGGTTTCTTAATAGTGGAATCCGCGAGGTGCAAATTTAAAGAACAATCATCAAATTCACGGAAACCTAACACATCACACAAAGTTTTTTTGGAATCATGGAAACACTAGCACCCAAATCACATAAAGCATAACATTCATGATATTTAATCTTAATTTTAATAGTAGGTTCCCACTCATCATGAAGTTTTTTAGGGATAGAAACTTCTAATTCAAGCTTTTCTTCATAAGATTGCATTAAAGCATCAATGATATGTTTGGTAAAAGCTTTATTTTGACTATAAGCATGCAGAGATTTTAGCACTGGTTGCAACAAGGAAATACAATCTATCAAAGAGCAATTATCATAATTAAATCCCTTGAAATCCTAAATAGTTGGTTCATTGCTATGTAAAGTTTTGACCTCTTCAATCCCACTTTTATTCATTTTTGCATCAAGATCTAAAAACTCTGAATCATTGGGATGCCTTTTAACTAAAGTTGACTCATATCTAGTCCCATCATTATCAAGATTCATATTGCAAATCAAAGATTTAATAGGAGACACGTCAATCACTTTTAGATCTTCATCCTTATTATCATCAAAACTAGAAGAACACGCTTTTATAAAGCAATATTTTTTAGCACTCATCCTAGCAGTTCTTTCTTTGCACTCATCAATGGAAATCCTCATGGCTTTGAGAGACTCATTGATATCATGCTTGGGTGGAATAGATCTAAGCTCCAAACAATCAACATCAAGAGAAATTCTATCCACGTTCCTAGCCAACTCATCAATCTTAGACAATTTTTGTTCAATCAAAGCATTGAAATTCTTTTGCGAACTAATAAATTCTTTAATACTAGATTCAAAATTAAACGGCATCTTATTATAATTTCCGTAAGAATTGTTGTAGGAATTACCATAATTATTAGAGATACTAGGATACGGCCTAGGATTAAAGTTTCCTCTATAAGCGTTGTTACCAAAATTGTTCCTACCAACAAAATTAGCATCCATAGATTCATTATTATTCTCAATAAAAGTAGACAAAGGCATATCAAGAGGATCAACAGGAGCACTCTTATTAGCAAACAACTTCATAAGTTCATCCATCTTTCCACTCAAAACAGTAATTTATTCTATCGCATGAACCTTTTTACAAGTAAACCTTTCGGTCTACCATTGAGAATAATTAATCATAATATTATCTAGGAGTTTGGTAGCTTCTCCTAAAGTGATTTCCATAAAAGTGCCTCCCGTGGCCGAATCTAAAAGATTTCTAGAAGAAAAATTCAATCCGGCATAAAACTTTTGAATGATCATCCATAAATTCAAACCATGAGTAGGGCAATAGTGAATCATTAATTTCATCCTCTCCCAAGATTGTGCAACATGCTCATGATCTAGTTGCTTAAAATTCATAATATCGTTTCTAAGAGAGATGATCTTAGCGGGACGAAAATACTTAGAGATAAAAGCATCTTTGCACTTATTCCAAGAATCAATCCTATTTTTAGGCAAAGAAGAAAACCAAGTTTTAGCATGATCTCTAAGCGAAAACGGAAATAGCTTCAATTTAACAATATCATTATCCACGTCGTTCTTCTTTAGCATGTCACACACACCAACAAAGTTGTTTAGATGGGTAGCGGCATCTTCACTAGGAAGGCCAACAAATTGATCTTTCATGACAAGATTCAGCAAGGCAATATTAATTTCACAAGATTCAGCATCGGTAAGGGGAGCAATCGGAGTGCTAATAAAATCATTATTGTTGGTATTGGAAAAATCACACAATTTAATATTGTCTTGAGCCAATGTGACAAAGAATCCAACGAACAAGCACACAAGAAGCGAGCGAAAAAGAGGCAAACGGAAAAAGAGGGCGAATGGAAAAGAGGGCGAATAAAACGACAAGGGTGAAGTGGGGGAGAGGAAAACGAGAGGCAAATGGCAAATAATATAATGCGAGGGATAAGATTTTGTGATGGGTACTTGGTATGTCTTGACTTGTGCGTAGATCTCCTCGGCAACGGCGCCAGAAATCCTTCTTGCTACCTCTTAAGCATTGTGTTGGTTTTCCCTTGAAGACGAAAGGGTGATGCAGCAAAGTAGCGTAAGTATTTCCCTGAGTTTTTGAGAACCAAGGTATCAATCCAGTAGGAGACTACACGCAAGTCACCTCGCACCTACAAAAACAAATAAGAACCTTGCAACCAACGCGATAAAGGGGTTGTCAATCCCTTCACGGCCACTTGCAAAAGAGAGATCTGATAGAGATAATAAGATAAATATTTTTGGTATTTTTATGATATAGATTGAAAGAAAATATTGCAAAGTAAAACAGATTGGAAACTTATATGATGGAAAATAGACCCGGGGGACCATAGGTTTCACTAGTGGCTTCTCTCAAGATAGCATAAGTATTACGGTGGGTAAACGAATTACTATTGAGCAATTGATAGAAAAGTGCATAATTATGAGAATATCTAGGCATGATCATGTATATAGGCATCACGTCCACGACAAGTAGACCGAAATGACTCTGCATCTACTACTATTACTCCACACATCGACTGCTATCCAGCATGCATCTAGAGTATTAAGTTCATAATAATGGAGTAACCCATTAGGCAAGATGACATGATGTAGAGGGATAAACTCAAGCAATATGATATAAACCCCATCTTTTTATCCTCGATGGCAACAATACAATATGTGCCTTGCTGCCCCTGCTGTCATTGGGAAAGGACACAGCAAGATTGAACCCAAAGCCAAGCACTTCTTCCATTGCAAGAAAGATCAATCTAGTAGGCCAAACCAAACTGATAATTCGAAGATACTTGCAAAGATAACAAATCATACATAAAAGATTTCAGAGAAGAATCAAATATTGTTCATAGATAATCTTGATCATAAACGCACAATTCATCAGATCTCGACAAACACACCGCAAAAAGAATTACATCGAATAGATCTCCAAGAAGATCGAGGAGAACTTTGTATTGAGATCCGAAGAGAGAGAAAAGCCATCTAGCTAATAACTATGGACCCAAAGGTCTGTCGTAAACTACTCACACATCATCGGAGAGGCTATGGTGGTGATGTAGAAGCCCTCTGCGATCGATTCCTTCTCCAGCGGAGCTCCGGAAAAGGCCCCAAGATGGGATCTCTTGGGTACAAAAGGTTGCGGTGGTGGAAACAGGGTTTCGTGGTGCTTGTCGGTGTCAAAACCGGCGGATCTTGGGTAGGGGGTCACGAAGTGTGCGTCTAGGCCGGATGGTAACAGGAGGCAAGGAACATGAAGTTTTACCTAGGTTCAGGCCCTCTCGATGGAGGTAAAACCCTACGTCCTGCTTGATTAATATTGATGATATGGGTAGTAAAAGAGTAGATCTACCACGAGATCAGAGAGGCTAAACCCTAGAAGCTAGCCTATGGTATGATTGTTGTTCTGTATGTTGTCCTACGGACTAAAACCCTCCTGTTTATATAGACACCGGAGAGGGTTAGGGTTACACAAAGTCGGTTACAATGGTAGGAGATCTACATATCCGTATCGCCAAGCTTGTCTTCCACGCCAAGGAAAGTCCCTTCCGGACATGGGACGAAGTCTTCAATCTTGTATCTTCATAGTCCAGGAGTCCGGCTGAAGGTATAGTCCGGCCATCCGGACACCCCCTAATCCAGGACTCCCTCAGTAGCCCCTGAACCAGGCTTCAATGACGACCAGTCCGGCGCTCAGATTGTCTTCGGCATCGCAAGGCGGGTTCCACCTCCAAGTACTTCATAGAAGATTTTGAAAACAAAGATAGTGTCCGGCTCTGCAAAATAAGTTTCCACATATTGCCATAGAGAGAATAATATTTACACAAATCTAATCTGCTGACGTATTCCATAGTTTGACACACCACGGCCAAGCCTTTATCCGAGTTGTTTCATTATCCCACCTCAGCGCGTCATGCGAGGCGGTTTCCTTGGCACGTCTTGTTAAAGCAGGGATTGTGTCCCCTTATTTCGGGATTCTCATCAATACGGGCGTGGGTAACCCAACCGCGCCATTGATTACGGCGCTTGGAGATAAGCAGGTTTTACCAGGCTGGTGGGGACACGTAGTTGCGTCCACCCATATAAGGGGATAAGGATCCACCTTTTCACCTACGCCTTCTTCCTCCCTTGCTTATCCATTCTCGCGCACTCGAGCTCCAGCGCCCAAGTCCGCACTCCCCACCTCAACCTTCTCCAGCCATGTCCGGAGCGGGAGGCAAGTGGATGGTATCCTCCATCACGGAGGGACACATCAAAAAACTAAGGAAGGTCGGATACTTGTCTAACGACATTGCGTACCAGCTTCCCGAAAAGGGGCAGTTCATCCCCACCCCTAGGCCCCATGAGAGGGTGGTGTTCCTCCCCCATTTCCTCCACGGACTGGGCTTCCCTCTTCACCCATTTGTCCGGGGGCTCATGTTCTACTATGGCCTAGATTTCCACGATTTGGCCCCGAACTTTGTCCTCAACATCTCGGCGTTTATCGTCGTGTGCGAGGCTTTCCTCCGCATCCGCCCCCATTTCGGCTTATGGCTCAAGACTTTCAATGTCAAGCCGAAGGTGGTGCGCGGCAACCAGGCGGAGTGTGGAGGCGCCATGGTGGGCAAGATGGCCAACGTCTTATGGCTCGAGGGCTCCTTTGTGGAGACCCTGAAGGGGTGGCAATCGGGGTGGTTTTACATCACCGAGCCGCGCGACCACGAACAGGTCGTAGCCCCCGAGTTTCGATCCGGACCCCCTACGCGGCTCACCTTGATGAGGACATCAATACCATTGTTACACCCACAGCCCCTACTGTTACATATACTGGACCAATTACTAGAGCTCGCGCACGCCAATTAAATTACCAGGTACTTTCATTTCTTGGTAATGATTTTAATGTTCATGAGATTATGATGCTGCCTAAATTGAGAAGGATGAACATTGGAGCAAGAACATGCATGGAGTTGATGGCATGCGCAAGGGGATCAAGAACGGAGTTACAAGTGATGATTTCAGGACTTTGAAGCCGCCATAAGGAGTGCATGAAGCCTTGGACGAAATATACAAGATGCCACTTCATAATATTCGTCCATAGGCTATTCTAGGTGTTGCGTCACCTTATTAATGGGCCAGGCCCATGTAATTTCAAAATACTTAAGTATAGGCTATTTTTAGAGTCCGTATGTGTGGGGAAACAAGAGTTAGGGTTGGTTTCGGACCCCACCCTCAAGGGCCACGAAATTCCCCCCTCTTCCTCCATATATACAGCCCTTAGGGCGTCGTTTAGACTTTGGGTTTTGCTTTATTGAATTTGCGGTTGCATCGTCGTGTCAAGTTGCTGGTCTTAGAGTCTAGTCTTTTAGAGTTTCGAGTTCTGGTCATAAGTTGTCACGTCGCCGCCGCACCATCATCATCGCCCATATACCACTTTTGCTTATCCGCCACCGCTCTGAATCCATATCCATATACCACCACCAATCCGTATCCATATACCACCACCAATCTGTATCCATATACCACCACCGCTACCATATACCACCACCGCTGCCATATACCACAACCATATATCCACCACCAATCCGAGTTCTTCTCATATTAGGTTTGTTCTTGAGATCAATCTAAATTCTGATTCGTGTTTCCTTGCCTGCGCAGGTCTCGGAAAAAAAGTCTGGAGACCCCCGGGCAGTTTTTAGGCCAAAATTTTCACGGGCAATTTTTTTCCCTGTCCTATTTTTAGGCTTTTCTGGGTCTTTTGAGCCACGTGCCATCATAGTGATTTTTGGTCGCACTTTTTCGTCGTCACTGCCCTGATTTCCGGAAAAAAAAGTGAAAAAAAATTTCGTGCCCATCCTATCAGTTTGACGAGGGAAGAGTTTTGAGACACTCGCCATTATAGTGATTTTTCGCAAAAAAAGAGGAGCGCAAAAAAAAGAGCGAAAAAAAGAGTTCCAGAGTGTGCTTTTCCCTTATTTATGTGCAGCGCCGTGATTTTGTTAGTGTTCTAGGCTCGCGTCTCTAGCACGGTCTAGCCTAGGACCAGCACAGTACCGTCGTTGAGCGTTTATTCAACTTTGCATCTCTGAATTGATTATTGCTGACCCTTTTTGCTACCATACTATAAGCCTTCCCAGCTCCACATACATCTACGTCGTGCGTTTGACTCTCCCTGGCAATCGCTCTATCCAAGCTTTTGAGAGTTTTGACTACAACGGTTGCCGATCACCGCCTGCTGCTGGGTAAGAACTGGTAAGGATTTGAGATTTGCTTGACGGATTTGTGACACCCGCCACCACCACCACTTGTTAGTAGTCTGTAGGATCATATTCTTGTGTGTTTCTATTGCTGCTAACCATGCCAGGATCACAAGCCGACGAGACTGACTGGGAGAACTTGACGAACAAGGAGCTTCATGATACGTTTCAGCAAATGATGAGTGGACAGGTGCAAGATGTGATAAACAGATTTGAAGAGGCCATGGAGAAGATAGATGGCATGGAGAATACGTTTGAAACAAAGCTCGATAACAAGTTTGCTGAATTGCTTTCGCGTTTTCCACCACCACCACCGGCTGCTCCTGCCGCACCTCTGCAACAACAGCAACAACATCGACTACCTCCACGTCGGGAAACAGCCCTCCGCCGAGCGAGCCGTGTCCCTCTTCAGTCGGGCCAAACTGCTGGTGGTGTTGTTGATACTTCTGTGGCTCCTACTGCTGATGTGGAGGAGGATGATTATGTGGGAGATTATGAGGATGAGGTTGATCAAAATCAGAACTACGTGCCACCACCAGTACAGCAACCACCAGGTCATCCACATGCAAATAATGGCAATGGTAGGGCTCACCCTCAGGTACGAGATCATGACCATCTCCCTAAACTAAAATTGAATATTCCACCATTTGAGGGTAGATATGTTCCTGATATATATCTTACTTGGGAGTTAGAAACTGAACAACGATTTACATGTTTACAATATCCCGAGGAGAGACGTGTTCCTGTTGTTGTTTGTGCATTCACTAGTTTTGCATTTGTTTGGTGGTCTGAGCATTGTAGATTATATCCTATTCCGGCTACTTGGGCTGCTTTGAAAACTGCTATGCGTACTCGTTGGGTTCCACCATATTATCAACGTGAATTACTTCAAAAATTGCAGCGCTTAAGACAGGGAAAAAATTCTGTAGAAGAATATTATCAGGAATTACAAACTGGCATGATTAGATGTGGTATTGTTGAGGAGAATGAAGCTATGCTTGCACGTTTTATGGGTGGATTAAATAGAGAGATTCAGACGATTCTAGAGTATAAGGAGTATACTAATATCACTCGTTTATTCCATCTTGCTTGTAAAGCTGAACGTGAAGTGCAAGATCAACAGGCATTGGCATGGACTAACTTTTCTGTAGGTCGACCTTCATCATGGACACCGCGTGCATCATCTACTTCCACACGTTCTGCTACAACGGCGCCTCCGTCGGCTGCCACCTCCAACCGTGATAGAATAAAGCAGGCACAATCACCACTATCTGCCAAGAGCACACCTTCTGGGCCTGCAAAGAGCTCTTCTTCATCCATGGCATCAACAGGGCAAACACATGATATTATTTGTCGATGTTGCAAGGGTGGAGGTCATTATGCGAGAGAATGCCCATCTAAGCGTGTGATGATTGTTACTGAGGATGGTGGGTATGAGTCCGCTAGTGACTATGATGAGGAGACTTTGGCTCTTATTACACGTGAAGAACACGGTAGAGACGATTCTGATCATGAGACACAATACATGGCTCCTGAAGATGCTGACAGGTATGAATGTTTAGTTGCTCAACGTGTTTTGAGTGTGCAGGTTACACAAGCTGAGCAAAATCAGGGGCATAATTTGTTCCATACAAAGGGAGTTGTGAAGGAACGTTCTGTTCGCGTGATCATAGATGGAGAGAGCTGCAATAACTTGGCTAGCATGGAGATGGTGGAGAAGCTATCTCTCACCACAAGACCACATCCACATCCTTACTACATCCATTGGTTCAACAACAGCGGCAAGGTTAAGGTAACACGTATTGTTCGTGTGCATTTTAGTATCTCTACATATGCTGATTATGTTGATTGTGATGTGGTACCTATGCAAGCATGTTCCCTATTACTTGGTAGACCATGGCAATTTGATAAAAATTCTATACACCATGGTAGAAACAATCAGTATACTCTTGTTCATAACGATAAAAATATTACTTTGCTTCCTATGACTCCTGATTCCATTTTGAAAGATGATATTAATAGAGCTAATAAAGCAAAACAGGAGACAAATAAGAGTGAAAATCAGATTCTGGCAAAAGAATTTGAGCACCAAATGAAGCCTAATAATAAACCATCTACTGTTGTTTCTGAAATTAAATTGAAAAGTGCATGTTTACTTGCCACCAAATCTGATATTGATGAGCTAGATTTTAGCAAATCTGTTTGCTATGCTTTTGTGTGCAAGGAGGCATTATTTTCATTCGAGGACGTGCCTTCCTCTTTGCCCCCTGCTGTCACTAACATTTTGCAGGAGTTCGCTGACGTCTTTCCACAAGACGTGCCACCGGGGTTACCACCTATTCGAGGGATTGAGCATCAAATTGACTTAATTCCCGGTGCTTCGCTACCCAACCATGCACCATACCGTACCAATCCAGAGGAGACGAAGGAGATTATGCGTCAAGAACAAGAACTGCTCGACAAAGGTTATATACGCGAATCCCTTTGTCCTTGTGTTGTTCCTATCATTTTAGTGCCGAAAAAGGATGGTACATCACGTATGTGTGTTGATTGTAGAGGCATTAATAATATTACTATTCGTTATCATCATCCTATTCCTAGGCTAGATGATATGCTTGATGAATTGAGTGGCTCTACAATATTCTCCAAAGTTGATTTGCGTAGTGGATACCATCAAATTCGTATGAAATTGGGTGATGAATGGAAAACAACATTTAAAACTAAGTTTGGATTATATGAGTGGTTAGTCATGCCTTTTGGGTTAACTAATGCACCTAGTACTTTCATGAGGTTAATGAACGAAGTTTTACGTGCTTTCATTGGACGATTTGTGGTAGTTTACTTTGATGGCATATTGATTTATAGCAAATCTTTGGAGGAACATTTGGAACATTTACGTGCTGTTTTTATTGCTCTATGTGATGCACGTTTGTTTGGAAACCTTGGAAAGTGCACCTTTTGCACCGACCGAGTATCTTTTCTTGGCTATGTTGTTACTCCACAGGGAATTGAAGTTGATAAAGCCAAGATTGAAGCTATTGAGAGCTGGCCGCAGCCCAAAACGGTCACACAAGTGAGGAGTTTCCTTGGCCTCGCGAGTTTCTATAGGCGTTTTGTGAGAGATTTCAGCACCATTGCTGCACCTCTCAACGAGCTTACAAAGAAGGATGTGCCTTTTGTTTGGGGTACCGCACAGGAAGAAGCCTTCACGGTATTGAAAGATAAGTTCACACATGCTCCTTTACTCCAACTTCCTAATTTCAATATGACTTTTGAGCTTGAATGTGATGCTAGTGGAATTGGATTAGGAGGTGTGTTATTACAAGATGGAAAACCTGTTGCATAATTTTCTGAAAAATTGAGTGGGCCTAGTCTGAACTATTCTACTTATGATAAAGAATTATATGCTCTTGTTCGGACCTTAGAAACATGGCAACATTATTTATGGCCCAAGGAATTTTTTATACATTCTGATCATGAATCTTTGAAACACATTAAAAGTCAAGCAAAACTGAACCGTAGACATGCTAAATGGGTTGAATTCATTGAGACTTTCCCTTATGTCATTAAACACAAGAAGGGTAAAGAAAATGTTATTGTTGATGCCTTGTCTCGTCATTATACTATGCTTTCACAACTTGACTTTAAAATATTTGGTTTCGAGACCATCAAAGATCAATATGTTCATGATGCTGAATTTAAAGATGTATTGCAGAATTGTAAGGAAGGGAGAACTTGGAACAAGTTCGTTCTTAATGATGGATTTGTGTTTCGTGCTAACAAGCTATGCATTCCAGCTAGCTCCGTTCGTCTTTTGTTGTTGCAGGAGGCGCATGGAGGAGGATTAATGGGACACTTTGGCGTCAAGAAGACGGAGGATATACTTGCTACACATTTCTTTTGGCCAAAGATGAGACGGGATGTTGAGCGTTTTGTTGCTCGCTGCACTACATGTCAAAGAGCTAAGTCACGACTCAATCCTCATGGTTTATATATGCCTTTGCCTGTACCTAGAGTTCCTTGGGAGGATATATCTATGGACTTTGTTTTAGGTTTACCTCGAACAAAGAAGGGGAGGGATAGCATAATTGTTGTCGTGGATAGGTTCTCGAAAATGGCACACTTTATACCATGTCATAAAAGCGATGATGCTGTTAATGTTGCTGATTTGTTCTTTCGTGAAATTATTTGCTTACATGGTGTGCCAAATACTATTGTTTCAGATCGTGATACTAAATTTCTTAGCCACTTTTGGAGATGTTTATGGGCTAAGTTGGGGACTAAGCTGCTTTTTAGTACTACTTGTCACCCCCAAACTGATGGACAAACAGAAGTAGTCAATAGAACATTGTCTACTATGCTTAGGGCTGTTTTGAAGAATAACAAGAAAATGTGGGAACAATGCTTGCCTCATATTGAATTTGCTTATAATCGTTCATTGCATTCTACTACTAAGATGTGCCCTTTTGAAATTGTGTATGGTTTCCTACCTCATGCACCTATTGATTTGTTGCCTCTTCCATCTTCAGAGAAGGTTAATTTTGATGCTAAAGAACGTTCTGAATTGATTTTAAAAATGCATGAGTTAACTAAGGAAAACATTGAGCGTATGAATGCTAAATATAAACTTGCTGGAGATAAGGGTAGAAAACACGTTGTGTTTGCGCCTGGAGATCTTGTTTGGTCACATTTGCGTAAAGATAGATTTCCTAATCTGCGTAAATCAAAGCTAATGCCACGTGCTGATGGTCCTTTTAAGGTGTTAGAGAAAATAAATGATAATGCATATAAACTTGAGCTACCTGTACATTTTGGGGTTAGTCACACTTTTAACATTGCAGACTTGAAGCTTTATTTGGGTGAGGAAGATGCGCTTCCAATGAGGACGACTTCATTTCAAGAAGGGGAGGATGATGAGGACATCAATACCATTGTTACACCCACAGCCCCTACTGTTACATATACTGGACCAATTACTAGAGCTCGCGCACGCCAATTAAATTACCAGGTACTTTCGTTTCTTGGTAATAATTCTAATGTTCATGAGATTATGATGCTGCCTAAATTGGATACATTTGTTTTGCTTACAAATGAAGGGCCTAGCTTGGAGAAGGATGAACATTGGAGCAAGAACACGCATGGAGTTGATGGCATGCGCAAGGGGATCAAGAACGGAGTTACAAGTGATGACTTCAGGACTTTGAAGCCGCCATAAGGAGTGCATGAAGCCTTGGACGAAATATACAAGATGCCACTTCATAATATTCGTCCATAGGCTATTCTAGGTGTTGCGTCACCTTATTAATGGGCCAGGCCCATGTAATTTCGAAATACTTAAGTATAGGCTATTTTTAGAGTCCGTATGTGTGGGGAAACAAGAGTTAGGGTTGGTTTCGGACCCCACCCTCAAGGGCCACGAAATTCCCCCCTCTTCCTCCATATATACAGCCCTTAGGGCGTCGTTTAGACTTTGGGTTTTGTTTAGATTAAAAGTTCGCCATAGCTGCAACTTTGCGTACTTCGTTTGTGTCCAACGACCAGACCAAGACGTCACAGAACCCCACCTTGATCAAGAAAGCTTTCATCTTATATTCGCAATATCCCGATTGCAATCTCAGTTTCTTGCTTGTTCTTCGTTTGCTCGTAGGAAACAGACCCTCGTGGTCAGGTTGATCGTGCTCCGGCGTGGTCAATAACCCTCGGAAGTTGGTTTAGCGATTGCTAAGGCGCGACGTCTCGCACGTTCGTAGTCGGATCGTCAAGGTCGACTCCCACAGAAAACGATAGCCACCATCTCATCGAAACATCAGGACACCTTAGCCTCTATCACACCTCCTGGAAGGAGACGGGCCTGTCGTGGGGTAAAAAAGGAGAGCTGACCGGACTCCAAACATGCGTCTAAACCCTGGTGGACAAGAAGCTCAAACTTGTCAACGTAGTCCAGGCTATGCTCATCCGCCTGATCCTCCCATGTCAACAATGGGCTTTCAACCTGTGGGAGTTCGACCCGGCGCGGCACCGAACTCTAAGCAGGCTCTTCGACACGACGTATGAAGATGCGTGGAAGGTGCTTTTCAAGGGCGCCGAGGCCCCGCATCCGCTACCGAGGATCGCGGATTCAGTACACAGCGTCACGCTCATGCGGTAAGCTGCTTTTTCCTTTTACAGGGTATCGGTTTTTCATAGTTTGACTCCATGCGCGATCTAAGCTCCCTTACCTTTGACAGGATTGGCAGGAGACGTCCGGACAGATCAACTATCCGGCTCCTTTGCCCGAAGGCCCAGCGGAAGCTCGCTTGGCGAAGCTGCTGGTTCCGGCACCCTATGTGGTGCCAGAGAAGAAGGCCGCGAAAAAGGCCACGGGGACTCGAAAGAGTGCCCGGCGCCAGGAGGTGTTGGACCCATCATCCGACAGTTCCGAGGCGCATTCCTCTCGTGAAGATGAGGAGGAAGAAGAAGAGACCTCTCCCCCTCCAGCGGGAGGAGAGAAGAAAAGGAAGGCCGCCCTCTCTGGGGAGGCCGGAGGGACCAAGAAGGGGAAAACACTTCCTACGGACTATTCCACCGACGCCGACGACGGCAGAGAGGAGTGGCCGCCCAGGGCCAAGCCCCTGGCAAAATCGTAAGTATCCGGATACCAGAGTAATTCATAGTATTCGTTTATTGCACAGCTTTCCCTTATGTCGAATATGTTTATGCAGCCCACCCAAAGACCGGCTCGACGCGTCGTCGAGCGGCTCACTGGACTCGTCGGATGTGAACCCGCTTCCGACGGCTTCCTCCCCTCACCCTACGGACGAAAGTGAAGTGTTGTCCCAACAGGTTCCAAGTCGGGAGGAGGTGGTCCTCTCCCCCTCCAGCAAATCTTCCCCAGAGTGTGTCCGATGCCGCCGCACTCTATCGAGCCGAGGAGGGCAGCTCGATAGAGAAGGTGTTCTGGTCTCAGTATGCTGAGGCCGGAGACCCCGTGCCCCTGAGCTACCAGCTGAAGCAACTGGTCGAGCTCCCCAAGGCGGCCGAACAGGCCATGAAGGGCCTCATAGTTCGGCTATGGCCTGGAGGGGCTCTGCCTGGGAGCTATTTCGGGCTGGTGCGGTGGCTGGTGGAGGCCTTTCCAAGGCTTGAAGTCATCAAGCGCTCCATCTGCATTGAAGGTGCCCGTAGGGCCCTTGCCCGTGCTAAGGTGCACTGGGGAATGCTGGATGCTGAGAAGCTTGTGAAGGACGGGCCACGCCGGGGAAAGGGCATCGCAAGCCCGAGAATTATTATAAGGATGTTCTGAAGGGTGCCTTCCTTGTGGCGGATGAATGTTCTAGGGATGTAATTTTTGAGTGAAACTTGCTCGTTTTGTCCTGTGTGCTGAAAACTTGTTCATATGCGCTAAGCAATGCTGTTGGAATTTAAAGTATTACCTTCTGTGCGGCTGTTTATCAATTCTGAGAGATGGCAAGTCGTCGGCTTCTGCCCCCGTGCCGCTAGTGCTGGGGTGTTCAGGGATAAACCTGAGCGCTCTTTTTCCCATGTTTGGGTCCTTCGAGGGAGGCGCTCAGCCTAACGAACAAGGCAATCGGACTATAATGCGTGAACACTCTCACTTAGCCATAGAATTCTATAATTTTAAATTTCGACGAAGCCCCTGGTATTCGGAAGACCGAGTTCGGGGCGCTATCCACGCCTTGGCCGGACAGAGCCGTCTCCTCGCTCTAAGCGGCATAAGTCTTTAGGGACTCGAAAAACCTCTCGAACAGCGACCAGCTCTCGCTTCATCATGACAGTCCGTTTTAGCTTTCTCCACTAAGGTGCTCGACCCAGCTCAACTGGGGCACAATCGCAGTGGTTCTCCTAGTGCTACCTTAGCCGATATAGCGGAACGTAAGGCACCAAAACATAGGAGCCAGGTAAACCCAACTAGTGATCCCAGACATGATTCGGAGCCGATGCATATAATGCTATAAGTTTGGGGTGCCGCACATGTTAAAGTGTTTGGACTTCTCACACCATATTGAGGGGTACTAAAGCCCCTGGCGTATTTTGGTCGTACGAAAGTGTATGGATGCAACATATCGTTAAGGAACATATATTAAAAAACAGTAATGCAAAAATAGACAAAAGCTATGCATTGTTTATTAAAGAGGGCTGCGATCAAAGCAGAATGCACTACTAGGAAAAGGCCTACTAATGGCGCACCAGTTTTGCCAACTAATGGCGCACTACTGGTGCGCCATTAGTAGCACGCCACTAGTATTTTTTACTAATGGCCCACCACTGGTGCGCCATTACTAAGTCAGATAGTAATGGCGCACCTCTAGGCATACTAATGGCGCACTACTGGTGCGCCATTAGTATCTGGTATACTAATGGCGCACCAGTAGTGCGCCATT